>NC_134696.1:100317081-100611979 GCF_050947455.1 Rhinoderma darwinii | reverse complement strand
ATTGAGGAAATATCAAGAAAGTGGATTCTCAATAAGCATTTAAATAAGTAAAAGGAATATTGCCTTTATTATGTACACCCATTGCCAGTCACTTTCCCCTCCTTTACTGGTTTAACCCCACTGTGGTTTTGATGTTGCAGTATGTTTTGTAGCGACTGTCATATTTGTGTTTTTTTTTAAACTATATGCAGTGACTGTCATCAAAGTAGTAATGCCCATATACTACAGCTGCGACTAAACAATCATCTGATTAACTTAGGGCTATATAGGCGCTGAGATAAGTATAAGTATTAGTACTTATGTTAAACTATGGAGCAGTTCATCCAATATACCCCTATAACTTTTTTTAGTTTTACTAGTACAACCTCTAAACTTGCCGAGTTATCTTTATTTTTTTCTCCTAGAGATTTAAAATCGTGTTGTACATTAAACTTTCCAATGTGTTTTTCAGGTGGTGAAGGCATATGATCACCATGATCAAGAATGGGTAGCCATTAAAATCATAAAAAATAAGAAGGCTTTTTTGAACCAGGCCCAGATAGAGCTGAGACTACTTGAGCTTATGAACAAACATGACACCGAAATGAAGTATTACATAGGTAAGCATTCACCGGATCTTTAACTTGTTTCTTCAACGTTTTCTCAATGTTGATTTTAGTGTGATTTTTTATTTTTAATTTTTTTGGTGCTATTGTTTGGCTTCAGTGATGTTCTGTTTCGTCAGGTTTCCATTCTTTTAAGAATACCATGGTCTGCTACACTATTAATAAAAACATCTAAATATATATGTATCTATAAAAATGTATGGGTCTCCAAGATTCCCCATTTCAATCTGTTAAATGTATCAGAAGCATTGAGGACGGGGTGAACAGCCTTATGTTCTGGAGTTCATCTGTATGTCCTATTTTAAAAATAACTTGGGTAACCATGGTTTCCCATTCACCATGTGTGAGTTCACTGAATTTTAATAAATTCTTAATATATTTTTATTTTCTCCATTCACAACTACATGCACATCCTTTTTTTTATTTATTTATTTTTTTTATTTTTATTTTTTCCAATAAAAAAAAAAAATAAAAGCGCCATTACTGTACCTAACAATTGTATAAACTAGATTGTGTAATCGATTTTTCCAGTACAATGATACACTGAATGTTGAATGGACTATATGTGTCTTCTGTGGTCTGAAATGTCAAGTATTTTATTCTTCTTTGCAGTGCATTTAAAACGGCACTTTATGTTTCGGAACCATCTTTGTCTGGTGTTCGAGCTACTGTCCTACAACTTATATGACCTTTTAAGAAATACAAACTTCCGTGGTGTTTCTCTAAACTTGACCCGAAAGTTTGCTCAGCAACTCTGCACCGCTCTGCTCTTCTTGGCCACTCCTGAGCTCAGTATCATTCATTGTGACCTGAAACCCGAGAACATTCTTCTGTGTAACCCAAAACGCAGTGCCATCAAAATTGTGGACTTTGGCAGCTCCTGTCAGCTTGGACAAAGGGTATGTGTTATATAGGAAGTCTTTCTGGCAATTTAAACATTTCATGTAGTGGGATTGCAGTGATTCCGTTTTAACAGATTATCCAAATTCAGTTTTGATACTGTCATGTAAATGGCTAATTTTAGTGATATAACTATCAGAAAGGACGTTCACCTTTCTACCATTTCAATTGATTTTGAACCTGTGGTCAAGTAATAATGACATTTTTACACCAGTTGACTCCTACTGCGTCTAAACCTATGTGACTTTTTTTTTTTTTTTCTTTCTTCCGGAACCACATTTACTGATGCATATCTAAGGGTGTGCGTACAACTGTAGGTCAAACCTTCACTTCTACATGGTGGTATTGTAAATGATTGCTAGTTACATAGCCCAGGAAATTGTAGTCACGCACCATTCAGTTTTTCAGAGATTTCTGGTTATGTAGTGGTCCTAATTTAGTCTTCCCCGTTGATTTTGACCACTTCAGGGATTGAAAAGCTAGCTTGTGTTTAGGACTCCTAAACACAAGCTCGCTTTTCAATCCCTGAAGTGGTCAAAATCAACGGGGAAGACTTATTAAAACTGGCAGTCTTAGGCGGGGTTCCCACGTAGCGTCAACGCTGCGGGAATTCTGCAGAATTTACTGTAGCAGCAAAGTGAATGAGATTTAGAAAATCTTATCCCCCACGTTGCAGGAAGAAAAAAATCGCACAGAAGTCGTGCGGAAAGTGTTCTGCGGGGCGTCTTTTCAATTCCGGGAGCAGAAATTCCACAACAGATTTATGTTGCCGTTTTTACATCGTTTACGCAGCGGAAAAGCAGTAAAAGCCACTGGAAATCTGCAGATGCACATATACGGATTTTGCTGCGTTCTTCTCAATGCTGGGAGATGGTGACGTCTCCTGAAAAACGCAGCAGTTCTGTTCACTTTCCGCTACAAGAATCGACATGCTGCAATATGAAAAATACGCACCGCAGAACACGTTCTGCTCGGAAATTTTCCGCAGCGTGTGAATGAGATTTGTTAAACCTCACCCGCTTTTCTTCTGTATTCTGCGTATTTTCCATCCACCATTCCAGACAGAAAATATGCAGCAATTCCGCTGTGTGTGGACAAGCCCTTGATCTCAAGAACGTTGGAATGAAATGCGCCTGATTTATTAAAAGGTGCATACCGCTTAATAAATTAGGCGCATCTTTGGCCGCTCGTGTGCTAGAAAGTACAATCTAGGCCAGCTAGGAGTTGTTGATTTTCGTCATAATTTCTGTCCGGTACTGGTGTAAGTTTGTCAGGCCGTGATTGTCCCCGACCCACCACCGTTTTGCTAAACTCTGCTTACTTTTCAGAAAAGTTGCATGAGCGGCTGAAACTGCACAAGTGTCTAGTTTTCACAAATTATAATTTTTGGGCCGTTTGCGACTTTTGGACGCCAGAGAAAAGTTCCCTGCGTTTTATCTGCTGTTCCTAAATAATCATTTGCATTAAAAGAACTCATTAATTTTGTCGTTTGGTCCATATGAGGACAGATGTTGGCTGTGATTAATCCAGTCTGTCACCGGCTTCCTAGACAGCTGTTTAGGTTGCCTTGTGGAAAGACCAATTCTGCTCACACTAGATAAGCTTTGAAAGAAGGGAGACAAATCTTTAACTTTCTAGTAACCAAAAATATTATTATTTTTAAAGATCTACCAGTATATTCAAAGCCGCTTTTATCGGTCACCTGAGGTGTTACTGGGAATGCCGTACGATCTGGCAATAGACATGTGGTCTTTAGGGTGTATTTTGGTGGAAATGCACACAGGAGAGCCTTTATTCAGCGGATCCAATGAGGTAAGAAATTGTGATATTTCTATTTATTATGAGGCGTGCTTATCACAGTAGAAGTATAGTGGGTATGCAATCTACCGTTTTTAAGAGAGAAAATTGTAAAGTTGTGCTCCTGACTAGCATTAATTATATATGTATATAGTTACATTGAATTTTTTAAGGTAGTTTTGTAGATTAAAATGTTTTCCAGCAGAGGGGAAAATACAAATCAATATATACCTATATATAATACATAGGTACAGTGTATATACCCATGTAGTGTCAAGGAGTGGGCAGTACAGAACGAACTTGATCATGTCTTTAATTTCGTTTTCCAGCCAGTAAAAATTTATGTCCTATCCTCTGGAAAGGCCATCAATAGCTGATCGGTCAAGGTCCGGGACCCCCCCCGTCGATCAGCTGTTTTGGAGGGGGTGCATTGCTCATACGAGCGCTGCTTCCCCCTTCACTTCTGCTTCCCCCTTCACTTCTGCTTCCCCCTTCACTTCTGCTTCCCCCTTCACTTCTGCTTCCCCCTTCACTTCTGCTTCCCCCTTCACTTCTGCTTCCCCCTTCACTTCTGCTTCCCCCTTCACTTCTGCTTCCCCCTTCACTTCTGCTTCCCCCTTCACTTCTGCTTCCCCCTTCACTTCTGCTTCCCCCTTCACTTCTGCTTCCCCCTTCACTTCTGCTTCCCCCTTCACTTCTGCTTCCTCACTAAATTGTCAACACACATGCAGCGATGATTCACAGGTATTGCAGCCACCTTCTCATTGAAGTGAATGGGAGACAAGGCTGCAATACCTGTCAATCACCACTACATGTGTGTCGCCGATTCACAGTGAGCAAGTAGAAATGAAGGGGAAGCTGCTCCCCTTTGAAAACAGCTGATCGGTGGGGGGTCCAGGAAGTCGGACCCCGATCCATCATCTATTGATGGCTTATCCTGAGGAAAGGACATCAAATTTTTTACTGGCTGAAAACCCCTTTAAAGGCTAATGGCACATCCTCCTCCTGACCCTTTTCTGCTCCCTCGGCTAACTGGGCAAAGGAGGAAGTGGCCTCGCCCCAGCTGTCTCTTCCTGGAAACACGAATCGCAAAGTGGTGCTCTCATCCAATTGACTGGAGGCTGCTGCACATGGGAAATAATGCCAGGGGCCTATGGATTCACAAGCAGTCCCTTCCACATCCTGCTCAAAACAACCGATCAGCTGCTTGTCTACTCATAGCCAATATCAAGGGGCTTCAAGTAGAAAGCTTTTTCATTGACTGTAACGTATTCTGCAAGCAAGGATACTAATTGTCCCTTTTCAGCTCGGCATTCAGTCTCATGCGTAGAAATACGCATGAGGCGAATTTTAAAGCTTTAATGATGCCTGTAGAGACTTTATTGCGATGTCTTAAACTTTTGGTTTCAAAGTTTGAATTGTATCCGCTGCTGGATGGCAGCTATTTCATGGATCAGTCGGCTCACTTTGTGTCTGTAAGGCCGGGTTCACACGAGCGTGTTCGGTCCGTGATATATAGTCCATACGTCGACCGCATTTCCTGGGCCGAACACACTGCAGGGAGCCGGGCTCCTAGCTATCTATGACGCTAGGTGTCCCTGCCTCTCCAGAACGGCTGTCCCGTATTGAAAACGTGATTACAGTACGTGACGGTTTTCCTTCAGCGAGGCAGGGACTCCCAGCATCATAGATCACTACGATGCTTGGAGCCTGGCTCCCTGCGGTGTGTTGAGTCCGGGAAGTGCGGCCGACATACGGACCGTATATCATGGATCGAACACGCTCGTGTGTGAGGCTCCTAATAATAATTTTGAGTTCTACTGCATATGTGAATTTTGTATACTCATAAAATTGTTTGATACAAAAAGGTGGACCAGATGAACAAAATAGTAGAAGTCCTGGGAACTCCCCCAAACCACATGTTGGATCAGGCCCCAAAGGCACGGAAATACTTTGATAAACTTCCTGAAGGAACATGGACTGTAAAGAAAAATAAAGATATCAAGAAGGTAAATCCATATAATACATTCTGCAATTCTCCTAAATCATTGGTTTTGTTGTGATCACGTTATAAGAATTTGAAGGTAACTAATATGATCTATAGTTTTTGACTCTTAAAGAGGCTCTGTCACCAGATTTTGCAACCCCTATCTGCTATTGCAGCAGATCGGCGCTGCAATGTAGATTACAGTAACGTTTTTATTTTAATAAAACGAGCATTTTTGGCCAAGTTATGACCATTTTTGTAGTTATGCAAATGAGGCTTGCAAAAGTCCAAGTGGGTGTGTTTAAAAGTAAAAGTCCAAGTGGGTGTGTATTATGTGCGTACATCGGGGCGTTTTTAATACTTTCACTAGCTGGGCGCTCTGATGAGAAGTAACATCCTCTTCTCTTCAGAACGCCCAGCTTGTGACAGTGCAGATCTGTGACGTCACTCACAGGTCCTGCATCGTGACGGCCACATCGGCACCAGAGGCTACAGTTGATTCTGCAGCAGCAACAGCGTTTGCAGGTAAGTCGATCTTACCTGCAAACGCTGATGCTGCTGCAGAATCAACTGTAGCCTCTGCTGCCGATGTGGCCGTCACGATGCAGGACCTGTGAGTGACGTCACAGATCTGCACTGTCAGAAGCTGGGCGTTCTGAAGAGAAGAGGATGTTCCTTCTCTTCACAGCGCCCAGCTAGTAAAAGTATTAAAAACGCCCCGATGTACGCACATAATACACGCCCACTTGGACTTTTACTTTTAAACACACCCACTTGGACTTTTGCAAGCCTCATTTGCATAATTACAAAAATGGTCATAACTTGGCCAAAAATGCTCGTTTTTTAAAAATAAAAACGTTACTCTTATCTACATTGCAGCGCCTATCTGCTGCAATAGCAGATAGGGGTTGCAAAATCTGGTGACAGAGCCTCTTTAAGATGTTCCTAGCCATGAAATCCAATGCGTTTTCAGTGGATCGTTTTTTAATAAATCAAATGTTAACGATCATACGTTGGGCATCACTAAAACCACCTATATGAAATCGCATGAATGTATGGTTTTTTTTCTCTTTCTATGTGTAATCTCCTTGTTATACTGTGTTTTAGGACTACAAAGTACCAGGAACTCGTAGGCTCCATGAAGTTCTGGGTGTAGAAACCGGTGGTCCTGGTGGACGCAGAGCAGGAGAACAGGGACATTCGCCCTCTGATTATCTCAAATTTAAAGATTTAATTTTACGGATGTTGGATTATGACCCTAAAACTAGGATTACCCCTTTTTATGCGCTCCAGCACAATTTCTTTAAGAAAACGACAGATGAAGGGACAAATACAAGTAACAGTAACTCTACAAGCCCTGCAATGGACCATAGTCACTCAACCAGTACAACTAGTTCTGTGTCCAGCTCAGGTGAGGTATTGCATGTGACGGCTGCAACTCCAAGGGTTTTTGAAGTTTTAGCAAATGTATGCTGGTCACAAATCTGGCTGTTGTAAACGTGGCTGCTACATTTACAAAAATGGTCTCTCGCTGAGACGGGGGGTCTTTTCTGTAAAGCGCCTTTAATATGCAGCCTATTTTAGACCCTGCACTGGGGATAAAAATGTGTGATGAAATGTAAATCCAGTACAAAATCTTAATTGATCTTCACATTTTTGTTTTTTTGAAACTGAAAAAAAAAATGGAATTTGAAGATCTGAGTGCATTAAATATTGATGGTCAAATTTAAATCAACTCTAACAGCAAAACAAAACTTGCTACCAGGGGTTATGCAGACTGACACTGACAGCGGTGGTCACAAGGAGTAAGGAGTTATGGCATTGTCACTCCTTAGGGTAAATGTACACGCGGCAGATTTGTTGCAGACATTTCTGTGACTTCCATTCATCTGAAATCCATGCACAGGCTGCAGAAACAACCCTATTCAGATGAATGAAACATGTTCAGCGGCAGAAAGAAACTTTCCCAGTATTTTGCTCTGTATTTTGCATCCGGTTTTGGAAGCGAAAACAAAGAATGGAAAATAGGAACATTATAATAGATTTGTAACTCTTCCGTGTTCTGCATCCGCTTCTAATTTTGCCTTCTAAATACTGATCCAAAATACCGCCGTGTGAAAGACTCCTGAGGCCCCATCCACACGACCGTAAAAATCATCCGTAATTGCGGACCGCAGTGACGGTCTGCAATTACGGACGCATTCACTTCTATTGTTCACGGACACCTTCCCGTTTATTTACGGGAAGGTGTCCGGGCCGTAGAAGTGTACCGCAAAAGATAAAACCTGTCCTAGATAGGGTTGCATGATGCATCGAAACGTCGATACCGTGCACCCTCAAACGGTTCAATACCGTTAATTCATGTATTTCGATAGTAAGCTGTGCGTCCACACAGCTAATTATAGTAACACGTGAATGTTAGAGCGGGGCTGCGGATGTGTGATACAGCCATTGCCCCTCTCCTGAGTCCTGACAAGTGTGCATGCGCAGTCAGGATGATATGATGCGACCGGCGCTGCACTGAAGACCGAACATGGCGGGCGCACTGTAAAACACCCCCATGTTCTGTCTTCAGTTCCTGCGCTGCCGCTTATAAGTGCAGCGCCGGCCGCATCACCTCATGCTGACTGCACGCACTTATTGTCAGGAGTGGGGCAATGGCTGTATTACACAGCCGCAGCCCCGCTCTAACGGTGGAGATCCGAGAAACCTCTCATCGCAGAATTCAGGGGAAAAGCTGACCGTGTTGTTCAAGGGAAAATATGAAGGGGGGTACCCTTTGGATCGCATCAGAGGTAGTCCATGTGATGGGATCGAGGGACATACCATATATGGGCAGACAGCCCAGGGTCCAATGAAGGATCCCAGGGCTGTCTGACCAGATTTCCTGTTAGGGCATACTGAGGTATGTCCTAACAACTGCCTGTGTACTATCAGTATATAGATATATGCCTGTGTGCTATCAGTATATAGATATATGTCAGAACATTAAAGTTAAAACAAAACATAAAGTAAATAAAATAAAAATACACGTTTTTTTTTTGTTTTTTTTTGTTTTTTACAATAAACATTAAATTAAATCTCAATACATATATTCGGTATGGCCACGACCGTAATAACAAATTTATAGCGTCATTGATGTTTACGCTGCTATAAAATAAAATAGAAACTTCTTTCACTTATTAATGTGAGGCACAAGGTATTATGAATTTTGAACCTCAATGTGCCTCAAATTAATAGTAATTAACACAATGTTGTCCATTATGACTGAGGAACATGATGGGGTTAATTACTATTAATGTGAGGCGCATGGAGGTTCAAAATTCATCACACCTCATGCCTCACATCAAAAAATGGAAGAACTTCCTTTTTTTTTGTATTGTTGGCGCGGTATGAGTATCGCAATACCACACGAAGTATCCGTATCGAAGTCCTAATTCTGGTATTGTGACAACCCTGGGCCTATCTTTTTTTTGCTTTTTACGGTCTGTGCTCCCATTCTTTGTATGGGAGCACGGGCCAAAAACGCAGGCGGTCGGCTGGGACTGAAAACTTGCTTATGTATAACAAACGTGTTTTTTAACCATTTACTATAAGGTTTTTTCAGCTTGGTATGTCTTTTACGACATCTTCTCTGGTTGCAACTGAATAAAAAAATCATGTGTTGCTGCATAGCAGTCTAGCGGTGTCGTCTAAACCGTCCTCGTCCCAGCTGTTATGAGGCGAGTCCCGTGTTTTCTAGACTACAAGGCCAGAATCCTGTAACCAGGAGAAAATTCTGTATAAGCCTCTGTTCACACCTGCGCTATTATGTCCTGCAAAACGGACCGTGTGATGGAAACCCGATGGAGCCCATCAAAGTTTTTTTTTTTTTCCATCGTTTTGGTTCTATAACCAATCAGAACAATGAATAGCACTGACCCAGACGTAAACAGAGCCTTAGATATTCAATGATCATTTATTTTTAATTTGGTAATATTGAGGTTTCCCATCTGTTTATAAAGTCATTGAAGTAAACCTACACCGGTAGTCCTGGGCATTGGATCTTCTCTGTTCATCTCATGACTGGACACATTAATAGGCTGTTTGGACCTTATGATGCCATTAAACTTAAAGGGGTATTCCCAACTTATAAAGTGATGGCATATCGCTAGAATATGCCAGCAATTTATGATTGGCGGAAGGTCCGATCTCTGGGACCCCAACGATCCTGAGAGTGAAGGATTTGTAGCGTCTCCCTATTAACTAATATATAAACCGCACAGTATACATGATAGATCTTACTTTAGTTTTTAGTAAATGAGGTTAATATCCATTTTTCACAAGTCATCTGGAGATTGTTTTGTTGTATTTTCTATCCTGTGGATGGGCGACAATTGCCGATTCTGGTACAACCCCTTTAACTAACTATTTTTTACATTAGGCGACTTGAAAGAGCATTTGATCGCTGGTACAATACACAGAAATACCTTTGTATTGCATTATATTGCTTTTTTTCTACTTGCGACTATTAAGCCTTTTTTAATAGGAGCATAAAGATGCCAGACCTGGAGGCCTTAATTAGACTCCCAGGCTGCCATGACAACCATCGGCGCTCCACGGTCGCCTGACAGGGGCGGCCCCCATCTAACAACTTGGATGCTGCGTTGTGTATTGACCACAGCTTTTAAGTGGTTAAACGGCGGAGATCTGAGTTATCACTGCTGTTAGAGATGGGTGTGCGCTGTAACACACTGCTGAAACCCGGGCGTGTGAGCCCTCTCCATACCCCCCCACCCTCCCAGATTATGACGCAATTACACTTAAAGAGGCTCTGTCACCAGTTTATAAGCGCCCTATCTCCTACATAATCTGATCGGCGCTGTAATGTAGAGAACAGTGGTTTTTATTTTGAAAAACTCATTTTTGAGCAAGTTATGAGCAATTTTAGATTTATGCTAATTAGTTTCTTAATAGACCACTGGGCGTGTTTTTACTTTTGACCAAATGGGCGTTGTACAGAGGAGTGTATGAGGCTGACCAATCAGTGACCAATCAGCGTCATGCACTTCATTGTTCCAGCCCATTGTTAGTGTGATTGTGCAGTGAAAGAAGCTGGGCGGGAACAATGAAGTGTATGACGCTGATTGGTCACTGATTGGTCAGCCTCATACACTCCTCTGTACAACGCCCAGTTGGTAAAAAGTAAAAACACGCCCAGTTGGTCATTAAGAAACTCATTAGCACAAATCTAAAATTGCTCATAACTTGCTCAAAAGTGATCGTTTTTCAAAATAAAAACCACCGTTATTTACATTCCAGCGCCGATCACATTATGTAGGAGACGGGGCACTTATAATCTTAATCTTTAATGTATTTCACACTTCTGCCTTAATTGAAAACTAGTCCCTTCAAACAATTTATTTTCTGCACCATTTGTACGTTTTTTTTAATCCGTTCTGTAGCAGGACATTTTAGTGCCAATTTTTTTTTACATTTATCTGAATGGACATACACCGACAAATTATATATTTTTATTTCCCGTTTCTTATATAGCGCCAACATATTCTGTAGCGCTCTGCAGCGTTTGTCATAACACACATCCCCAATGGGGCTCACAATGTCATTTCTCAGTCTCACGCTTTCTAGGCCAATTTTTATAGGGAGCCAATTAACCTAAAAGTATGTTTTTAGAGTGTGGGAGGAAAACTGAGAACCTGGAGGAAACCCACACGAACTTGGAGAGATCAAACCAACTCCATGCAAAGGATGTCCTTCGTCTGTCTAATCCAGGGCCCCAGTGCTGCAACCGCTGAGGTGCAAAATGGATGCACGACTTTTAACGGTCATAGTGACTTATTGAAAAAATAATAATTAGAGTAGGTCTAGATAGCGGCCTATTATGGGCTGCTTAGCAAGATTATACAAACGGACACCTTCCCAGCATTCACCATTATATAAAGTAGCTGCTTGTAGTCGGTTGGGAATGAAAGAATAAGTAAAGGCATTTTAAACATTTTGGCAAATCTCAGCAAGACTGAACCTGCTCTTTAAATCTTGTCCAATAAACGTCCTGTATAAGATGTGTCTGGTGAGCGAATGTGCGTTTCCTACAGATAATTCTCTATTATGAAGTGTCCGTTGGCAAATGATATAGACATGACATCCCAGATCAAGAACAATCCCTTTCTCCCCAGCTCCTTCGTTTTATTTTATTCCTTCCATTGGTTATAGTTCTGATGTCTGACCAGGATGTGAGAATTATTTAAACGGGTGCATTTGGGAAGGGGTTATCAAAAACCTACATCCGCCCTCATAGGAGTCTTCATCTGCCATTACCGAAACCTTACCAGGGGAAAAAAAATAGGGAGCTGCGTGTGTAATCTGCTGTGCTTTCTTCTCATACATGTTCTGCTTCACCTGCAGGAGGATCAAGTGGCTCTTCTAATGATAACCGCAATTACCGGTACAGCAACAGATACTATAACAGCGCTGTTGCTCACACAGATTACGAGATGCAGAGTCCACAGGTAAGGGCTTTTTTTTTTTTTTTTTTTTACAACTATGGTTTGTGGATGGGATTGAACTTTAATTTAAAAAAAAAACCAATAAGTTTGAAGATATTTTAATTTCCCTGCATGTACGTTATTACTTTAGAGGAATCTTCATATTTTAGGGCCGTAAAAGCGAAGTCGATTTTGGCACTAATTGTCCTGTATAGGATCTAAGTGTATGAAGACGTTTAGTGACCTCTTGTTGATCGACTCAGACCTTTTTCTGTGGTTGATAAAAGGCTAAATGATGTGCGGACATAACTTTTTCATAATTTGTGTATATTGAGGAATCTGCAAACTCCAAGCCTCACGTAAGCTCATTGTATGTGGAAGATTGATGTAGTCTCCATATTGGAAATGTCTTCTTAGTAGATGTACTGGCCCATCAGTATGTTTAATAACCAGACGTCCCATCTCATTGGTTCTATACAAGATTGATGTTTCTTTGCCCTGTACTGCAGTGTAAGTGCAAATTTTGTTGCAGAAATTATTGTTCATGTGAACAGTCGCATATATGGATGATCGTATGCGGCAGATTAGCTGTAATACTCCCTTAGGTGACGGTAGTGAAGACCGAAATCCTTTTTTTTCTTTTTTGAGAAATACAGCATGTATGACTAGTCTGGTGTCAATCTGTGCGTTCATCTCCACCCCTTCCTTTAATATGTATTCATTTTTCTCCATTCTCCACAGGCTCATTCTCAGCAGCAGATAAGACTGTGGGCCGGCGGAGATGTTCCAATCACAAACAGCGATTCCTACCCTCAGATCTTACCTCACAAGCCTACTCCCAGTCAACCGCAACACTTTCATGGAAACGAACCACATCACCCTCACCCACTGTACCATCATGTTAACCGGCCACACTACCATCGGCAGCTCATCACCTCCTCTTCTCCGCAAATCCCAGAGTCTATGGAGCTCAGCTTGGGACACAGACACCCCCAGTCTTCCTCTTCATTGCACCCACACCACCCTAGCTTAGACTGCACTCCGTTTGGCTCCTCAAACTTACACTTAGGGGTTTCTGCTTTTCGGACTAGAACAGTCAGTGGGCATAACGATTCTGGAGTGCCTCTGAATTATCCCTACTCTAGCAACACATCCAGCATGGTTGGACCACCTCATATCCGAAACAGGACGGAAACTGAAGAGAGTGCGATGTTAGGCGTGTGTGTCCCTCAGAGTACAGCAGCAAGCTCTTGATGATTCTTTCATGTAAAATTAAAGCCATACCAATAATAGAAAATACTGAATTCGGAGGAGGGCTGACAGGCTGCAGGGTGGGGTTGTGGAAAAAGGGTGAGCTGGCTTTTATCACAACCATCAAACAAAGAAAAAAAAAAAATGTCAAGGTGTAGCTGTTAATGTGAATTGTTTATTTATTAAAAAAAATCACTACGAGAGGAGTGTGAAGTGTGTGTTAACCCATGAGAAGCCGTTCTAAACAGACTTCAATTGGACTGCTCTTTTTTTTTTTATTTTGTTTTTATTTTTTATTGCTTTTTTTGACACACTGGTAGAAGTTAACCTGTGCAAAGACTTCAAGACATTTCCAATGCTTCCATTTCTATCATAAAAGTTCCTCTTCAGAAGAAGCAGGATAATCCAGACTTACTTTGCACGTCAGTGAACTCGTTTACAGGCCAAACGTCACTCTGCAAAACACTGTCCGTGCCAGTTGCCCTACGCTGCCATCTTAACCATTCATACAGATTCCTGTGTCGCCCCCTCCCCACTTTATACCAACCTTGCTAGGGTGCAGATTTATGCACTTCACTGGAATAACCTTGGCTGCTAACTCCACTCTCTCAACTGGAATTGCTGCTAAAACTCTTTAACAGTTTTGCTTTCTAAAAACCTAATGGTTCCCCATGTCTTTTATTTATGACTTCGTACTCAGTCGGTTTTTAGCTGTTTCAGGAAAGATTTTTAGGAGCCATGTTTTTTTTCCCTTTTCATTTTACTAGATTAATGCGTGCGCATTAATACAGAAGTTCAGTGTCTCTAATTTCCCCCACCATCATGTTTTCTTTTTTTTTTGGGTTCATCCTTTCAGTTTGAGTTTGCACACTGAATTCTAATTTTAACACTACATTTTTAATATTCTATCTTTTTTTTTTTTAAATTGTTTTTTTTTTTTTTTTTTTTTTTTTTTTTATACTGCATTTTCCCTCCACTTTGTTTTGAATATTCTCTCGGCCTCTTTAAGTTCAGTGTGACCAGTAATGGCACATCTTCATGGGTTATTGTAAGACGCTAAGCCCTTGCTTCAGTATTAATACTTTTACAGTGCTGTAACAGTAGGATTTCTCTTTTTTTTTTTTTTTTTTTTTCTTTACATTTTGAAAGCTTTGAAAAAAAAACAATTAAAGACTAACCTGTCCTTTTTCATATCTCTGTGGATAGTAACGTACTGTTTTTTAATTTTTAATTTTTTTTTGTTACTTTCTGATTTTTTTTCTTCTTTTTTTTTTTTTATTTATTGTACCAAAGATGGTATTGAGGCATCACTTTAAAAAAATATCAGACATGTAAAATGATTGTCTTTTTAAATGTTTCCTTTTCTGTTCTTGCGTGTTTAATTGGGCTTAAAATTCTGAATCATGTGTAGTTGCTGTTGGACTCCAAGGCCTTTCACATTCATGTTTGTTTCAAGTATTGTGGGTGATTTGGAGGATCCTAAAAATAAAGTAATAGACAGCTACAGAAGATCGAGAGGGTCGGTGTTGATTGTGTCTTTTAAAATAAACAAAAAAAAAAAACCACGACTTGAAACTAAAACATTGAGCATCCCGATGTGTTGATGGCCGCAAAGCACTGAACAATTTTCTATACAGGTAGACATCATGACCTTGCCAAACTTTCTAAGACGTCTATGTACTGTCCGGCATGCGGTCTCTCATACCTTCTGCTATGCTATTTTTATTTTATTTTTTTCAGAGTTTTTATTAATGTTAAATGCACATTTTATTATAGTAAATTTTTTTTCTTAAAGCCTCGAAATTCACAGGTTATCGCTTGGCTTTAAGTATTTGTCTCATTTGTTCCATTTCTCTTTCTTTTTTTTTGGACGGGCCTGGAGAGTTAATTGTGGAGTGATATAAATAAATATATAGATATATACATTGTCCCCCCCCCCCCCCCCCCCCCCCCCAAGATTTTTACAATTGTTAAAAGCTGTACACTTAACCCATCTAAGGACTTTGCGCTTTCTCTGCTCTTTAACTTATGGAGATATTGGCAATGATTTTTTTTTTTTAATCAGTTTCCAAAAAGTTACAATATTTGCTGTACGGAAGATCATGAAATGTTGGCAGAAAGTACAAGACTGTTGGTTGCTTCTTTAGCCCCATGTTTTAGTTTTTATTTTTTTCTATTTACTGACCTATTATATGATCCAAGTCCCTACTGTTAAAGTACAGAGCAGGTTTGTACTGCACAAGAGATCAATAAAAGAGGCTCTACTTTGGACTTCTGCACTTTGGTGTGTGTCAAAAAAACAAAAAAAAAAAAGCAAATGATGGACGTTTGGGGAGGGGGTCACCGGTCATCGCGTTGATTGTACAAATCTCGCAGCCGGAAACTTTGACCTTCGTCTCTTGAGCGATGTTAGATTTAATCTCAAAGCTGTTTAATGGTAAGCATATGTCAAGAATATATAGATCGATGATCCAGATCATTTTGCAGTGACTACATTGGCAGTGTAGAGAAGTCTGCTGTTAATCTCTGTTATGTGGACCTGCCGTCACTAAAAGGATTTGTCTGAAAAACGATTGTGCTTACGGGACGCTGTGATCAGATTGTACATATTGTATGTTTATCCATACATTTAAGGATGATAAAGTTATCTTTTCTATTGAATGTTTTGTACAATATTTTTTTTATTTTAATCTATATGCAATGGTTTTAAGTTCTCTGCAAGGTATCGATTCAACTTTGTAAAGTGCTCGACCTGCTGTCCATACGTCACGGCATTAGCCATTATATAAGTTGTGGGTAGAGCTGCCACTCTTTGTTTTTCTCTCAGGTGAATAGGACAGAAGAGAAGACCAGGTAAGCCCTGACTATTACTAGGTTTATACATTTAGTGAAGGGTAACACATACCTTTACATTGCTTGCTCCGCCCTTGCGTTTCCCCTCGTCTCCAGTCACATCTAGAGCTGTACTCGTGTTTTGCTGCCACCTGGAATCCATCAGCGCCACGATTGCATATACATCCCTACAAGCTAAGATTTCATAATGTCATTATTTTTTAGGATATGTTTAATTTAGACAAAATTAGTGTTGCATTTTAGACTACTGTACAGTGCCCGGTATAAATACTTAACTTCCCACAATGCACTAGTGACAAGTGTACTTTATGCAATACCTAAAGGGCTTCCCTGCTTTGGACAATCTTTATATTAAGTGTAAACAAATCGCAAAATGTCCCGCTACGGAGATTCCCAGCGCTTTTGTAGCCGCTTTGAATATCAAGTGCGATTTGCTAACCTAATTCTGCATTTAAAAAATACTTTCCGAGCACTTTACCTTCTATTTTCAGCTTCTGTTCGGTCCTTAAGTCGGACCACGTGACCTCCGCTCTGGAAAACTGAATCCAACGTTTACTGTGTGGACCAGAAATCAGTCTCTCTCTTCGTTCCTATAAGAGCCTTAATGTGAGTAGGGACGCACGATGCATCGGAACTTTGATATGGTTTCGATACCGTGCACCCTCAAACGGTTCGATACATCTTCAGCGGCAGAAAGCAACTTTCGCAGTATTTTGGTCTGTATTTTTCATCAAACAAAGAATGGAAAATAGGAACATTATAATGGAAAGACTTGTAACTCTTCCGTGTTCTTTATCCGCTTCTAATTTTGCCTTCTAAATACTGATCGAAAATACCGCCGTGTAAAGGACTCCTGAGGCCCCATGCACACGATCGTAAAATCGTTCGTAATTGCGGACCGCAGTGACGTCTATTATTCATGGACACCTTCCCGTTTTATTTACGGGAAGGTGTCCAGGCCGTAGAAGTGTACCGCATAAGATGAAACCTGTCCTAGATAGGGTTGCATGATGCATCGAAACTTCGATACCGTGCACCCTCAAACTATTCGATACTATTATTTCATGTATTTCGATACGAAGATGTGCGGCCGCTACTAAGTATAGTAACACATGAATGTCTGAGAGCGGGGCTGCGGCTGTGTAATACAGCCATTGCCCCGAGACCTGACAAATGTGCATGCGGTCAACAGGAGGTGATGCGGCCTGTGCTGCACTAATGAGCGGCGGCACTGCAAAACATCCCCACGTTCTGTCTTCAGTGCCTGAACCGCCGCTCATTAGTGCAGCGCCGGCCGCATCACCTCCTACCCCACTCCTGACAATAACTGCACGCACTTATTGTCAGGAGTGGGGCAATGGCTGTAACAGCCGCAGCCCCGCTCTATACGGCAGAGATTAGAGAAACCTCATCGCCGCCGCTATTCCCCTGAATGCTTCGATCAAAGCATTCAGGGGAAAATTAGAAGGGGAGATGCCCTTTGGATCGGCTCACAGGGAATTCCTGTGATGTGATCGACGGCCATACCATATATGGGCAGACAGCCCAGGGTCCATTGAAGCACCCCATGGCTGTCTGGCCATATTTCCTGTTAGGGCATACCGAGGTATGTCCTAACAACTGCCTGTGTACTATTAGTACACAGGCTAATGTACCGGCGCATATATATATATATATATATATATATCACACAATAAAAATTAAAATGAGTCTCAATACATAAATATACACGTTCGGTATCGTCGCGACCGTAATAACACATTTATATCGTCATTCATGTTTACGCTGTTGTAAAATAAAAAAACCTGCTTTCGTTTACTTATTAATGTGAGGAACGAGGTATTATGAATTTTGAACCTCCATGTGCCTCACATAACTAATTAACCCCATCATGCACCTCACACATTAATCCAATGTTGTCCATTATGACTGAGGAACCTGATGAGGTTAATTACTATTAATGTGAGGCACAGGGAGGTTCAAAATTCATCATCACACCTCGTGCCTCACATCAGAAAAGGGAAGAATTTTTTTTTATTATTGTTGGCAAAAGTATCGTTGTATCGAAATCGCAATACTACACGAAGTATCATCAGTATCTAAGTCCAAATGTGAGTCTCAAAAACAAATAGAGCGTCTCTTTTCCATTCCACACAGCAGACGCTATAAGATTCGGTCATTCGTGTGGTCCGATAAAGACTGAACAGAGGCTGAAAAAAAAAAAATAATGAAGTCCTCAGTAAGTATTTTTATCTGCAGTATCGGGTAAGCAATCCCCTTTACAAATAGAGACCCCTCTTTGTGGGAGTGCTTCATTAAGATAAGCGTTCTGATTGGAGAACTTCCTTCTATTAACCCTTAAAGGGACGCCAATAATCTGTTAATAGCTGAAAAGATGCTGATTTTGAACCTTCATTTTTCTACCCACTGGCAGTCCCTCGCTATAACTTCGCACATGGGTCTTGCGCTGCACGCTGATGAGTCCTAGGAGTAGTCCAATATATCGCCGGGGTTAGGAGTCCTCCCTATGCAGTGCACGGCACATTTGCAGTCTTACAGCTGGATAATGCAAGCGAGTAGAAAGATAAGTGGCAGATTCAGAATCCATGTCTTTATATAGGGGTTATCTGAGATGTTAAAAATGTATTCTATGGGGCTGGAAAGAAAATAAACGGAAAAAGCAATACTTGCCCCACCAGCATGTGACTGCTGCAGCCAATCATTTGCATCCTGAATAATGTCTTTAAGGTTTTGTTCGCATCTACGTCGGGGTCCCATTCTGACTTTCCGTCGGAGCTTCCTTTTAAAACGGGACCCTGACTAAACAAACCAACCAACCATAAGTTTCCGTTTACATCAAAATTGAGTTCAATGGTGACTGATCCGGTGCCAATGGTTCCTGTTTGTCTCCGTTGTGCAAGGGTTTCGTTGTCTTGACTGAATTAATACCGTAGTCTACTACGCTCTTCACTCCATCAAAACGACGGAACCCTTGCATAACAGACAAGCGGAAACTTTCGGCACCGGATCAGTCCCCATTGAAATCAATGGTGATTCAAACGGAAAATTATGGTTTCAGGCAGGGCTCCAATCTGACGGAAAGCTCCAACGGAACGTGAGAACGGACAAAGCCAAAGCTGTATAATGAATATTTATTATATTATATATACTCTTCAAGAGTTTGCTAATGGAGTATTTGAGCAAGGGTTTTCTAAACCAGATATCCCTTAACTCGGCTGAATTCTGATTGTACAGCAATGTGACGGTATGATACAGAAGCATCTCAAGATCAGTATTAGGGTATGTTCACACGCAGTGTTTTCAGGCGTATTTCGGGGCGTTTACGGGAAGCAGAACGCCTACAAACATCTGCCCACTGAAATTAGTGGGAAAAACCGCATTTAGTTCATACGTTTAAAAAAACAGGTCATGTCACTTCTTGAGGATTTTTTTTTTTTTTTTAGCTGATTTTCCATTGAACACTATGAAAAACGCCTCAAAAGCTTTATTTTCAGCTTCAAAAACGCCTGAAAATCTGGCTGCTTTTTTTTTTCTCTGAAAACCGCTCCGTATTTTCAGATGTTTTTTGTTAAGCGTGTGAACATAGCCTTACAGGTTCTGTTAATTTACAGTCAGGTCTACGTCGTTCATCCCTGGCAGCACATTATACAGAAGTATTGTATCAAGTGAAGAAAATCAAAATCATAAGTCCAGGGGATAAAAAAAAAATAATGGATTGTAATAGTCATATCTATTGTGGATCCTGTAAGAATGGAGGCTGTAGTGCCAGTGTGAAATGATAATCAAAAGTGGGAAAGTTTATTCATAACAAAATGAATTATGTCGACTTCTCTGTAATCTGCTTACAACAGAAGGATGAAAAATTCACGCAGCAAGAATGCGGTGTAGACCCAGCGTAAAGGTATGAAATTACTGAGCGCTTATCTTACAGTTTACTTATAGAATTAATCTATATAAATAGTTGAGGCCCTATGTAAATACATCACATTACTTATCGTTTACTGATCCTGAGTTACATCCTGTATTATACTCCAGAGCTGCACTCACTATTCTGCTGGTGGAATCACTGTACATACATTACATTACTTATCCTGTACTGATCCTGAGTTATATCCTGTATTATACTTCAGAGCTGCACTCACTATTCTGCTGGTGGAGTCACTGTCTACATACATTACATTACTTATCCTGCACTGATCCTGAGTTACATCCTGTATTATACTCCAGAGCTGCACTCACTATTCTGCTGGTGGAGTCACTGTGTACATACATTACATTACTTATCCTGTACTGATGCTAAGTTACCTCCTGTATTATACTCCAGAGCTGCACTCACTATTCTGCTGGTGGAGTCACTGTGTACATTACATTACTTATCCTGTACTGATCCTGAGTTACATCCTGTATTATACTCCAGAGCGGCACTCACTATTCTGCTGGTGGAGTCACTGTGTACATACATTACTTATCCTGTACTGATCCTGAGTTACATCCTGTATTATACTCCAGAGCTGCACTCACTATTCTGCTGGTGGAGTCACTGTGTACATACATTACTTATCCTGTACTGATCCTGAGTTACATCCTGTATTATACTCCAGAGCGGCACTCACTATTCTGCTGGTGGAGTCACTGTGTACATACATTACATTACTTATTCTGTACTGATCCTGAGTTACCTCCTGTATTATACTCCAGAGCTGCACTCACTATTCTGCTGGTGGAGTCACTGTGTACATATATTACATTACTTATCCTGTACTGATCCTGAGTTACATCCTGTATTATACTCCAGAGCTGCACTCACTATTCTGCTGGTGGAGTCACTGTGTACATACATTACATTACTTATTCTGTACTGATCCTGAGTTACCTCCTGTATTATACTCCAGAGCTGCACTCACTATTCTGCTGGTGGAGTCACTGTGTACATACATTACATTACTTATCCTGTACTGATCCTGAGTTACATCCTGTATTATACTCCAGAGCTGCACTCACTATTCTGCTGGTGGAGTCACTGTGTACAGACATTACATTACTTCTCCTGTACTGATCCTGAGTTATATCCTGTATTATACTCCAGAGCTGCACTCACTATTCTGCTGGTGGAGTCACTGTGTACAGACATTACATTACTTCTCCTGTACTGATCCTGAGTTATATCCTGTATTATACTCCAGAGCTGCACTCACTATACTGATGGTGGAGTCACTGTGTACATACATTACATTACTTATCCTGTACTGATCCTGAGTTATATCCTGTATTATACTCCAGAGCTGCACTCACTATTCTGCTGGTGGAGTCACTGTGTACATACAATACTTCTCCTGTACTGATCCTGAGTTACCTCCTGTATTAGGGTGGGATTACACGCGTAGTCTTTTTCAGAAATTTTCTGCAACTGAAAATCATTTACTTTCATCTCAATGGAACTTGCAGAAACAACCGCATTCAGGTGATTGTAACTAAAAATTACTGAAACAAAATTGCCACGTGTGAGTTCACCTGAAGGCTGGGTTCCCACAGTGCAGATTTTTAATGTGTTTTTTAAGCCAAAACCAGGAACAAAACCTAAACTGAAGAAATATATAAAGTAAGGCCTGATGGGTCTACTCTACTGGATCCAATTCTGGTTTGGGCTAAAAAAAAAAAAAACGCATTCAAATCTGCACTGTGGTTACCCAGCCTAAGGCTATGTTCCCATGCAGAATACGCTGCAGATTTTCTGCAGCAGAATCTCTAGAAAAACGCTGGTAAATGCCACAGAAATCTGCACCAAATATATTTTCCTGCAGCGGTGTTACCTGTGGATTTAGTGTTAAGCATTGGTTGTAGCAGAGTCTATGTGCACCTGCGGATCTCCGGCTGTAAAAACAGCAACACCATAAATCTGTTGCAGAATTTCTGCTCCCCATTGAAGTCTATGGGCCAAACACGCAGCATAAATTGACATGCTCTGGAATTAAACTCACCGCAGAACGCTTTCCGCACGACTTTTGTGGGGGGTTTTCCGCAGCGAGGGCTTGAGGTTTTTTTAAATCTCATTTACTTTGCTGCTACTGTAAATTCTGCAGTGTTCACGCTACGTGGGAACCCGGCCTAAGGCTGCATGCACGTGTTGCGTAATTTGGTGCAGAAAATCTGCAGTTGGGCCGGGTCTTCACGGGTCGGATATACTGCGTAAAAATCATGCAGCGTATCAGACCTGGAACCGCAGCACCTTTTATCCGAAAAATTGCGTTTCATATTTCGGACAGAATGCGCTCCTACTTACCCCCTCCCTCCTTTGACGTGCGCTCTAGTCTCCTATGCTGACGTTGCAGGCCATGTGACGTTGCAGCCTATGATTGGC
Organism: Rhinoderma darwinii; assembly: GCF_050947455.1. NCBI lineage: Eukaryota > Metazoa > Chordata > Amphibia > Anura > Rhinodermatidae > Rhinoderma > Rhinoderma darwinii. Next base: position 100,589,722 of record NC_134696.1, on the reverse strand, counting down.
TGCAGCGTCACATGGGTTGAAACGTCATCCCAGGAGGCCGTATAACAGGAAAAAGGAGAGAGTTCTGGGTAGGTATGTTTTTGTTTTTTTTCCCTCAAGACTTGCGATTTTTGCGGCGTAAGCGCTGTGATTACGCTGCAGAAGTCGCATAATTTGGCTTTCTGTTGTGGGTTTTGCATCCCCATTGAATTCAATTGGGAAAATCTGCAACAAAAAAAATCACCGTAAACGGACATGCTGCAGAATTAAATCCTACACCGCAGGTCAATTTATTAATGTTTACACTGCGTTCTCTTTCCGCAGCGTGGGCATGAGATTTACAACATCTCATCCGCTTTGCTGCTACTGGAAATGCGGAACTTCCACAACTGTATTCCGTTGTATAAATTCTGCAGCGTTTATGTTATGTGGGAACAGCGGTCACTTCACAGGTAAATTTGTACTTAATAATAATGTTTTTTTTGTTTTTTTTTAGATTTTTCAGTAAACTTTTGCCTCTGTCTCAGAATTGCATTTGACAAGATAAATCGACATTCTGCGAAATTTTAAAATACGCACGGCGAGTCAATTTACATGTGTAACAATGTCTTAGCGTGTAGATGTGCTTAGTAGCAATAAAAACGGGATTAAAAAGGCGCTGCTTGGATATATTTTAAATATGAAAATAGTTTATTGCGTAGTCCTAGTACAGATGCTACGCGTTTCAACGCCGGACTGGCGTCTTCATCTGGCCGAATGTAGATGAGATTATGTGAAATCTCATTTGCTATGCTGGCGCTGTATTACGCTGCAGATTTACTGCAGGAAAACCGCACGTAATACACCTCGCGCGCATTCGCCCTCACGCGCTGCTGTGTATGGACTTCTGAAATAAAATCTGCAGATACAAAGTCATTCAGGGAGATCTGTTTATTAATCCCCCCCCCAAGAAAAAACATTTTTAAAAAAATAATTCATAATTGTTATACAATACATTATATGTACCACAAGATGGCGCCATTACAAAATACAACCCGTCCTGCAAGAAAACAAGCCCTTACATGGCTGTCAATGTAAAAATAAAGCCATGGTTCTTAAAATGCAAAAAAATTTATAATTGCTCTGTCATTGAAGAGTTGTACAGTATTAGAAAAACCATTGCTTCTTCCTTCCAAAGCCCTTCCCCTGCCTATCCATGAGTTTTGTGCTTCCCCCCCCCCCCCCCCCCCTCTGGTATTGCATCTTTGCTCCACTGCAGTGACTGACTCTCAGCTGCAATACCACACACAACCACTGGACTGGAGTAACTGTTTTTGGAAGGAAGCAGCCATGGTTTTCTAATACTGTACAACACCTGTTATATCCTGAATAGAAGTGATCAGAATTTTCACTGGTGATGTGAAGGGTCTGCTGTTTTCACCATTGAAGTCACGGGGGAGGGGGGAGATTTATAAAAACCACCAGATTGTGCCCTGATCACTGGTCATTACAACCAGAGAGGTTTATTTTTCTTTTTTTTTTTCTTTCTGTTTTTGTGTGCAGCCTTTTCTGAATATAATAATACAGTGGTTAAAATACATGCAGAACTGGCCATATCATCCCAAACTCATCTAGATTTATTTTTGTGATAGAAAGAGGGGGTGGCACTCCATCAGCGTAACGGCTTAGATGCCAAGGTCATTAGGGACTAAAAGACCAGGATCGGAGATATCTTCCCCTTTGCGGCCATGATGTAGATTTTCACTACGTGTCGCCCAGGGATTAAGCCAGGAATAATGTGAATCGCTACACGAGACATGGCTGCCGCCTCGGCTATAGTCTTATGTTGACTGAAATTTTGCAATCCACTTAGGACTGCACAGCAACTATGACTGATACCGGTCGCACCACTAGAGATCTGTCACCCTGCAGGTAATGAGTCAATGTGGGCCACAGCGATCTTTGGCCACTGGCTTAGGAAATAAGACTTTTTTTTAACCCTATAACAAAAATGGACATTGCAGCCGTGTGCTTATTCCTGCAATTGTTAATTGCGCAATTAGCGGCAGGAGTGCGGCTGTTACAAAGCCGGAGAGATGTCATTCTATGCCGTGGTCAATGGCCACCGTGGCATCTAATGCCAGGGATCGCAGGGTGACGATGGGTGGTCATTGTGGCCTAACAAATGCCCCTGCCTCCCATGGCTATATGCTAATAGGCCGTGCCTTAACCCCTTCCTGCCACTGGTATCAATTTTTCAATTTCATCTTTTCCTCCCTGTGTTCCAAAAGCCGTAACTTTTTTTTTTTTATTAGTCAATGTAATCTTATAAGGGCTTGATTTTTTTTTTTTTGTGGGACAATTTGTCGTTTTTATTGTACCGCATAATGTACTAGGAAACGGAGGAAAAATTATTTGTGGTGTAGAAAATTTTAAAAAACTATTCTAATATGTCCATTGTTTGTTGTTTTTTTTGCTTTTTCTTTTTTACATAATTCACCGGGCAATTAAAACGACATGTTAACTTTATTCTGCGGGTCAATATGATTTACGGCGATGCCAAATATTGATATAGGTTTTGTTTTTTTTAACTGAAAAACATGAAAATTACTCTTACCGGTAATTGGATTTTCCATAAACCTCCACAATAGCACTCATAGGAGGATCTCCCCCTCCGCCTCTCGAGGGACAGGAAACAACGTGGACACCGGAATAAAACGCCCCTCCATACCTTATCCAGTAATAACAGAGGACATCTATGCAATAATTTTAATATGTAGGTGACACACTAACCTACCTATGGGAGGGGGGTTGTGGGGGTTTATGGAAAATCCAATTACAGGTAAGAGTAAATTTTCTTCTTTTCCTGGCACCTCCACAACGGCACTCATAGGAGGAATAACCAAGGATTTTAAATTTAGGGAGGGACAATTGCCGAAAGGACTTTACGCCCAAAGGACAAGTTCCTGTGACAATACGTCTAGTTTGTAAGGTTTAAAGAAGGTTAAAGGCGCCCAGGTAGCTGCCCGACAAATCTGGTCATTAGAAGTGGATGCCCCTTCAGCCCATGAAGTGAAAACTGCTCTCGTAGAATGTGCTTTTAGACCTACTGGGGGTGAAACACGGAAGGGAAAGGAAAGGAAGGCTGGCTGTAATTGCTAGGAGAAAAATGGTTTTAAGGGCATGCCCCCACGTGGTGGATTTCCACCGCAACTATGCCGCACAGAATCTGCGTTGCAGATTCTGCGGCGGATCTGCCCAAAATGTGCAGTAAATTGATGCGGACTAGCTGCTGCGGACTGCAGGAAAAGTGCTTCCCTTTTCTGTATCAGTGCAGGATAGAGAGAAGGGCCAGCACTTTCCCTAGTGAAAGTAAAAGAAATTCATACTTACCGGCCGTTGTCTTGGTGACGCGTCCCTCTTTCGGCATCCAGCCCGACCTCCCTGGATGACGCGCCAGTCCATGTGACCGCTGCAGCCTGTTATTGGCCTGTGATTGGCTGCAGCCGTCACTTACACTGAAACGTCATCCTGGGAGGCCGGACTGGAGACAGAAGCAGGGAGTTCTCGGTAAGTATGAACTTATATATTTTTGACAGGTTGCTGTATATTGGGATCGGTAGTCACTGTCCAGGGTGCAGAAACAGTTACTGCCGATCGCTTAACTCTTTCAGCACCCTGGACAGTGACTATTTACTGACGTCTCCTAGCAACGCTCCCGTAATTACGGGAGCCCCATTGACTTCCTCAGTCTGGCTGTAGACCTAGAAATACATAGGTCCAGCCAGAATGAAGAAATGTCATGTCAAAAAAGCAAGACGCATCCGCAGCACACATAACATGTGCATGACAGCTGCGGACTTCATTGCGGAATTTAGAATCTCCATTGAAGTCAATGGAGAAATTCCGCCACTGGTCCACAACAGACAGAGCATGCTGCGGACACCAAATTCCGCTCCGCAGCCTATGCTCCGCAGCGGAATTTTACACATCGTCTAAACGAACACTTCTAAATAGAAGTGGAAGTCAATGCAGAAACGGCTCCGCTGCGGATTAACGCTGCGGAGTTCAAGTGAAATTCCGCCACGTGTGAACCCAGCCTAAATGTTAAAAGCCTGAGGGAGATGTTTGATGTTGGTTCAGAGGGTGCAGTAGACCGTAGGGATAGGACTAGGTTTAAGTCCCAAGGAGGGACTGTGGAATGGACTACTGGATCTATACGATCACAACCCTTTAGCAGAAAATTCTTTCATTAAAAGATTCTTAGTCTACAGTCCAAGGGTGCAGGTATCAGCTCTGAATGCTTTTTTAGAGTGCTGGTTTTTAGGCCCTTTTCTAGACCTTTCTGTAGAAAGTCCAATATTTGAGCAATACTAGGTCTGGACGGACCGTCCCATTTGTGCTGGGAAAAGAGAATGAACTTCTGCCAAACTCTGAGGTAGATCTTTGAAGTGACTTTTTTTTTTTACGGCTATTTAAAATAGTTGAAATTACTGCGTCAGAGAACTCCATCTGCCTAAAGATCATTCGTGCAGCATCAAAGCCGTCAGCCGAAGTTGAAGAGTGTTTGGATGAAAGACAGGCCCCTGAGATAGCAGGTAAGGGAGGGAGAGAGCAGTACTTGCCGGCTGGAGGAGAAGAAGGAACCAAGATCTTCTGGCCTAATGAGGAGCAATCCGAATTCCTCTGGCATTCTCTTCCTAGATCTTTGCCAACACCTGTGGTATTGGGGAGAATGGAGGAAAGGCATAGAGGAGAGCTCGCGGCCAACTCTGAGACAGAACATCGATCCTCCAAGGATTGTGTGACTAACGGAAACCATTAGCGATGTTTCCATCACCATTGATATCAATGGAAACGGAAGCTGTGGTTTCACTTTCCGTTGCGGGGTTCACCCGACAGAACCCTCCATCTGACAAAAAAAAGTAACAAAAAGTTGAATTACTTTGAATTAAAAAAAAAAAAAAAAAAAAAGGATTTGAGAAAATCTATTTCTATGTCCATCATGTCTATGGAGTGCTTGGGTTTTCTCCTATACTGTATTGTGGGAGATCCGTCCTGAACCCTTATAGCACCCGAATATTCCTGTCTAGGAGTGCCGGCCATCGTTCTTTCTAGATTTTATTTTGAATCTGGTGCCAGTTTCCTCCAGGCTCCGCCTCCTGCTGTCTCAGCCAATCCCTGCACTCCGGGTAACGGCGTCATGACCCATGAAATATGTGACCGGAGACGCTGAGACCCAGGAGGAGAAGCGGGATTCCCTGTACGCCAGATACCTCGTACCAATCCTGGCTCCCAAGGGAGCAATACCTGGGGCTGCCTCTAGTGGTGGACTTCTGCCATTGAGCTGGAGGGAAACTTCACATTCTTGAGGGCCGGGCAGAGACCAGACTGGGCCGATAACTTTCCTTCCTGCTCTTCCACAACGACAGGACGTTCATGCCTCCCAGTGGGACTGGAAACAACTGGATAAGGTATGGAGGAGGGGCCTTTTATTCCTGCGTCCATGTTGTTTCCTGTCCCCCGAGGTGGGGAATCGTCCTATAAGTGCTGTGGTCGGGGTGCCAGGAAAATAAAACTTTATTTAGTGTTGCCAAATTGAGTCATAACTTTTTTTTGTTTTCTTTTGGTCTGTCAATTAAGCGGCATGAGGGCATCGTTTTTGCAGGATAAGCTTAATGCTACCATTTAGTTTAGATTTCCAATTTTTTTGTGGGAAAACAGAGATTCTGGTGGTTTTATTTTAAAAAAAAATATATCACAGTGTGGGTTAAATACTAATATATTGCGATAGTTAAGACTTTTGCGCACGCGGCGACACCGATTTTTTTTTTTTTAGGGGATTCTGACCGGCTTCTCTCCGGTTCTGCTAGAGGCAGGGCTTAATAAGAGCACAAATGACCTGGGAGGGGGGGCTTCATTAGGCCTCCAGAGCAACTATCAGCACCTTGCTACCATATCGCAGGGGGCTGATGAGCTGTTAGAGGTAGTCCCCATCTTTCCTGCAATTTAAATGTGGGCGCTATTGACCATGGCATTTATTAAACAAGCGGGATTGAGCACAATCCCACTTGTTAGGGTGTGTTCACTCTGCTTATTTTCGGGGCCATAAACGGCTGAAAATTAGAGTGCAGGTTTGTGGACAAAAGTTAAAATTAGGAGCCTAAACCGCAGTACTTTCCGCTGACGGTTCAGTGCGGACGCTTCGGCTGCACTCCGTGGTTCTTTACACGCATGAGTCCAGAAGGTGGTTCTATTATGTCACAAGGCCCAACCCTGGGTCTAATGACCTGAACTAACAGCATCATCAGTTTCTCCATAGTTGTGAAGCTCAATTTAGAGGCTGATTGAAGACAATATATTTTGATCTCGGCTTTTGTATAATGTTGGTGTATAATAAGCTGAAGGTTCCACAATCTCATCTGCAGAAAGTCAGCGCTCCCTCTGGTGGAAAGTAAGAGGAACAGCAGCACAACCCTATACACTGTTGCAGGACTGATGCAAAGTCTGACCTGGTGTATGACTAGTTTTAATGTGACCGACACATGGAAAGATCCCGCCACACAACCAGAGTTCAATTCTCACAAGGCAGCACCTCAAGACGGTCTGAGCGAGAGCCAGATTATTATTTTTAAATGCAGAAATAGGGTATCCCCATGTAATCATTTCTAGTATATACTTCATCCCTTCTCTGAGCAGACTAAGGACCCATAGAGCAAAACTGGGCAGCAGTCCGTACAAAGGAATATGGGACCCTGGCAGCACGATCCTGAGCTGTTCTCCAGGTGCCATTGCTGCAGAATTAGATTCAGTTCACATTAAAGACCAATATGCAGCATACGCGCTGGGAAAGCCAAACTCATCCATTGGCCCCCGTTCACATGGAGTTTACAAAATGTCCTCAGTATATGCCATGCAGCAGATTCTTGTGGTATAGAATAGACTATCCTATACAGAATGTTATAAGGTGTTTTGTACAATGAGAGCCAATTATGAAAATATGACACTTTGCCTGTACAGTGAGATGCATGTTAAGCCTCCACATAATAGGGCTCTAACAATGTGAACGGAACCTCAGTGCCTGTTCACATGTTTTTATCCCTCGTTTAGAGTGTATGTCGGAAAAGCTCCTTATATATACACACTAAATGTGTCAAATGGGCTTCATTGGCCTGACAAGTGTCCTTGTGGTATGAGTATATATATATTTTTTTTTTTTGAAGGATAGAATAACGTACCCTGCAGTGCTCAGCCTGGGGGATTCTGACTCTGGGTAAGCCTGTGATGTCACTGTCTATATATGGACAGTGCTGTCAGGAGCCTCCCCCAGGCACAGCACTTCAAGTCTAACTTAAACCATCAAACTTCTAATATGCCAGAAGTTATGATCGGTGGTGGTCTAAGCACTGAGACGCCCACAGAACAAAGTGGGAGAAGCACTTGGGTGAGCAATGATCCCGATCAGTTCCCGTTTGCCTTCTATGAGAAAGCTGAGGTAACGGTGTACAGACCCATAGACTTTCTATTGAGCTCGTACCCCATTACATCAGCTTTCCAAAAAAAAAAAAACATCAGAAACCAAGCAGCTCAGCACTCACCCAAGCACCTCTGCAGCTTTGTTTTAGCGATCGTGGGGGTGGGTCTCAGTGCTCGGACCCCCACCGTTCAAGTTGTCTGACATGTCAGCAGAGTCGGGCCCAAGGCAGTTCAGGCAACATATTACACAGTATGTCCCCAGTGGGATACGCCACCAGCTTCCATCAGAGGTATAAGTCAGGATGGGCCATCGGTAGACAAAGCAGAGGCCATCGGTAGACAAAGCAGAGGCCATCGGTAGACAAAGCAGAGGCCATCGGTAGACAAAGCAGAGGCCATCGGTAGACAAAGCAGAGGCCATCGGTAGACAAAGCAGAGGCCATCGGTAGACAAAGCAGAGGCCATCGGTAGACAAAGCAGAGGCCATCGGTAGACAAAGCAGAGGCCATCGGTAGACAAAGCAGAGGCCATCGGTAGACAAAGCAGAGGCCATCGGTAGACAAAGCAGAGGCCATCGGTAGACAAAGCAGAGGCCATCGGTAGACAAAGCAGAGGCCATCGGTAGACAAAGCAGAGGCCATCGGTAGACAAAGCAGAGGCCATCGGTAGACAAAGCAGAGGCCATCGGTAGACAAAGCAGAGGCCATCGGTAGACAAAGCAGAGGCCATCGGTAGACAAAGCAGAGGCCATCGGTAGACAAAGCAGAGGCCATCGGTAGACAAAGCAGAGGCCATCGGTAGACAAAGCAGAGGCCATCGGTAGACAAAGCAGAGGCCATCGGTAGACAAAGCAGAGGCCATCGGTAGACAAAGCAGAGGCCATCGGTAGACAAAGCAGAGGCCATCGGTAGACAAAGCAGAGGCCATCGGTAGACAAAGCAGAGGCCATCGGTAGACAAAGCAGAGGCCATCGGTAGACAAAGCAGAGGCCATCGGTAGACAAAGCAGAGGCCATCGGTAGACAAAGCAGAGGCCATCGGTAGACAAAGCAGAGGCCATCGGTAGACAAAGCAGAGGCCATCGGTAGACAAAGCAGAGGCCATCGGTAGACAAAGCAGAGGCCATCGGTAGACAAAGCAGAGGCCATCGGTAGACAAAGCAGAGGCCATCGGTAGACAAAGCAGAGGCCATCGGTAGACAAAGCAGAGGCCATCGGTAGACAAAGCAGAGGCCATCGGTAGACAAAGCAGAGATCTATCCATAACGGGCTGTGCTATTTACACTACACCCCCCCCCCCCCCCCCCCATAAACACCACAGCAGGCACACAGGTAAAGATAAAATGTTTATATCACTTCTCCCCCAATACAACTGTTCATCAGTATCCACACAACATACAGAACCACGGCAGGAAGGAGCCCGGAATCATTAACAAAAAGACAAACCCTCCGATACAATAATATGTTCTCATTATTACAGGTTGATTTCAACCAATGACTTTAATAAGGAATTGACAAAAGCTGATTAATGAGCCCCCCCTATGGGCAGTACAGGAAAAAGGGGTGCTCTGCAGATCTTCACAGCGCCATAAACCAAGGTGTAAGTACTGAGGGCAGCGCAGCAATCCGGTCAACACTATTAAAAGGGGATCGGTGCAACCCGCTCACTCCAGGCAGGTCCGACTGCAGGCGGCTTCAGGAAGAGGCGGAGCTAGGATCAGCATCTGCGTTCTTCAATGGGATTCTTTATATATATAAAAATAAAGTCTTAAAGAAAACGTAAGTAGGAAAATCATTTCTTCTGTTTTGGGGGAGGTCTGGAAGAGAAGACGATATGTGTATGAGGTCAGGAGTCCAGGCATCACGTTCCTAGTCCCCACCCAAACCAGTAATACACCCACCTGTATACTCCAACCACCACGGCGTGGTCCCGCTCGTACGGCTCAAGCGTTAACTGTTCTTGGGGTTTCATGTTTTCTTGCTGCATCTTCTTCACTTCTGAAGCAAACACGGCCTCCGGAGCCGCCGTGGAGTCAATGCAATTTGCCTACGGAAAGGGAAAGACCATAGAACTCTGGTACATTTATCTCTAGGACTTTGTCATTCATGTCCCTAGGGGGCAGTAATATTGCAGCTGCGTTCTTGCCCCTAGGGGGCAGCATTTATTCTTGTACTAACCTTTATAGAGATGACAAAGTGACCTCCGTTCTTCAGGAAATTGTGAGCATTGAGGGCGACTATTCTGGTCTGGTCGGGCTGAGCTACATCCGCGAAAATGACATCGACCATTCCTGGGAAAAACAAAATGTTTGTTAGTTACGCAGAATACGCAGCAAAGCCAATGAAGAGGCCGACACAGCGCGGTGCGGTAGAAAATGAACGCATCATCTTCATCGCCTGCCCCTCCCCCAAACAGTCTGCATCTTAAGGCTTCATTACCCATCAACATGCGGTACTTGTGCGGGTGCCGTGCGTCCTCAATCACGGGGATGATGTTGGTGCGTTTCTTGGCCACGTTAATGAGATCACGGCCGGACCGGTGTGAGAATTCAACAGCGTAGACCAATCCTTCCTGCCAGACGGAAACGTAAAGGGTCATAAAACGTCTCACCTACCGGGCCAATCCAGGACAGCCAATCCAGGACAGCTCTTCCACCGTCACCCCCTCCCCCACCTTTATATTTTACCCCGGCACATTATACGCATTCACTTACTGGGCCAACCAAGTCGGACACATGGGATACGGTCGTCCCAGAGGCGGCTCCAAGATACAGGACTTTGGATCCGGGTCTTATGTGTATCTGATCCACTCCTCCCAAAATGGCTGCAGCGAGTTTCGATCTGAAGGGATTCCAGGCTCTGTATTCAATTTTTAATTCTCCATCCTGAACAAAAGAAACGAGTGGACGTTTAGTTGGAGTCATCGTCTCGTGAACAGCAGCTTGTGAGTTGAACAGTGCCCCCTACAGCTGAACAGTGCCCCCTACAGCTGAACAGTGCCCCCTACAGCTGAACAGTGCCCCCTACAGCTGAACAAAACTTTATAGGCAGAAATCCAAATTTCTTATACACCCTCCAGACCTTACAATGGTGGAGGAGCTGAGCCCTGGACGGCTAAGGCCCCATGCACACAACCGTAAAATTTCCCGTAATCACGGGCCCATTCATTTCTATGGCCGACGGACACCTTCCCGTATGTCAATGGGAGGGTGTCCGTGCCGTAGAAACCGGCCGAAAAAAATAGGACATGTCCTATTTTTTTATTTTACGGACCGTGCTCCTATACTTTATAATGGAAGCACGGCCCATAAAAACAGCCGGCTCACCCCTTTAACCTGTTCACGCACCACAACCGCTGGTTCAAGTCCCCTAGTTGGGACTAATGAATTGTGTTAAAAAAAAAAAAAAAAAAAGTTAAAAAGATTTTTGTAGTGTAAATAAATTCAAAAAGATAAATAAAAAAAACAAAAAAAAAAAACCACTATCTAATTTTTCCTATGTAAAAAAATATATACAAAATTGGTATCGCTGCGACTATAAAAGTCCAAACGGTTACAATAAAGCATTTTTTAACATGCAAAAAGGCTCACGTATCCCAAAATGGTACCAGTAGAAATTACAGCTCACCCCACAAAAAATAAGCCCTCGTCCCGCTCAATCAACGGAAAAATAAAACGTTATGGTCTCAGAATATGGCAAAAAAATTTATTTTAACAATTAGTTTGAGGAATCAGTTTTTTCCCATTCCACCCCACAAATTTTTTCCCAGTTTTCCACTACATTATATAGAACGATAAATGGTGCCATGAAAACCTACAAACATGACCCCCCCCCCCCGCCAGCATGAGGATTCTACATCATGTGACTCAAGTGCGGACCCCTGAGAATAGTCCAATATAAAGGGGAATCTGCCCTAAACTGCAGGTTTCCCGCCCAGCGCAGAATTCTACCGACCTCCACAGACATCCTCTTCTCTCCATAGACAGATTCTCCAGGGACCAGGTTCTTGGTCACCAGTGCGTCCTCCTTCCCTCTGCAGATGAAGACGCCTGGAAGAGGAAAGAGGCGGAGCTTCAGCAAGAACCATCCACAACAGTCCCGTCAGCGGAGCCCGGGGGCGGCACCGGTCCTTACCTTCATGTCTGTGCGGCTCCACCACAACTTTCCTTCCTGCGCCAAATCCACCTCTCCCTCCTCTGCCTCCACCGCGGGGTCCACCCCTTCCAAAAGGAGACCTAAACCCACCTGCAGAAAAAAAAACCCATACGTTTCACCAAACGCAAAATTGGCACAATCACTACACAGAGCCAGAGCAGCCATTATCAATATTCCCTTTGTAGATTATCTCAGTGACCCCCCCCCCCCCCTCATACGAGCCACTCACCTCTTCCTCCACGGTCACCAAATCCACCTCTGCCACCACCGAATCCACCTCTGCCACCGAATCCACCTCTGCCACCTCCACGGTCACCGAATCCACCTCTTCCCCGGCCTCCAAATCCTCTACTAACCCCTCGACCACGGTCACCAAATCCTCCGCGGTCACCAAATCCTCCACGGTCACCAAATCCCCTGCCACCAAATCCCCTGGGAGTGAATCCTGCAAGAGAAGGAGAAGTTTTTAATGGAAGTTGCAGCAATGGCGTCGGGTCAGAGCGCGGCCGCTGCAGGTCAACGTAGAGTCGTCCGTCCATAGACGACACAATCAGCAACGCCCCAATAACTGCAACAGTGCCGAATCCTGGGGAATCTCTACATTGTAGATTATGGGGGTGTAAGTCTCCCCTCCCCCTACAGCATCCGATAGAATGGGGGATGGGCTCTGAAATTTGACGCAAATTTGTACATCATAAAACCGGATCATGTGACTAATTACACTGATCATATACAAAAGTATGGACTACCCTACCCCCCCCCCCCCATGGGAGTTTTCAGAGAGGACCCCCACACATTACTGACTACACATGGCTGGTGCATGATGGGAGTTATCAGACCATGCATAGACTTCCTTGGATGATGAGAGTTATACTAGTAAATAGGAGCGGTTCTGATGGAGAATATTTACTATGATGGGAGAAACGGACGCAACGCTACAATGCAGGGGTAAGAACTCCCATCATTCACAGGCATCGTCCGGACAGACACGTTCCGTGCGGCTGTTTCCGGGGATCGTATACAGGACTGCTCCGGTCTACAGGGTCACGGATAGCGGGTCCCAGCCTCCTCCATGCGCCGTGTCCGGCTCCAGAGCCGCCTCGTACCCCACACATGGAGCGCTTCACCCCGGTACATTGATCCCACAACCCCCTCTCCGTCCCCTGCCGCTCACCTGGCCTCATGTTCGCTCCGCCCGCAGCTCGATGTGTGCGCAACACGTGTCCGCCGCACTGAGAAGCAAATCTCCCGACAGTCTCCGCGCTAATAGGAAGAGGAGGGTTTACGCATGCGCCATACAAATAAAGCCGTTACCGGAAGTGAGCAGCCGCCATGTCTGTTGTGGGCACTTCCCGAGGGCAGGGTCACACCCAGCAGGATGTCACATGTATTGATCTACGCTAGGACTGTGGGGTTATAGTTTGTTCTCACCAGTTATTGCAGCAGCAGTTTCCATAAAAAAAAGAAAAGCGTGAACTGTAGTTTAAAGAATTCTGCAGCGTCGTCTAAAAAACAATCCAAAATGGCCAATAAAATGGTAAAATATTTGCACTGGAATCGCCGGAAAATCTTAACCAATGAAAGGTTGTGCAAAGTGAAAGTGGAGCAGTTGCCCATAGCAACCAATAAAATCCCAGCTCTTAACTTACAAAGGGTTTGTAGAAAATGAAAGCTGAATTCTGATTGGTTGCTAGTGGGAACTGCTCCACTTTTCCTTTCTATTACTTTTGATAAATCTCTATAATTTCTGCTGAAGATCGGATCCTGTTTTCACGATATTCGAAGACCCAATATGGCCGCCTAGAGCTCCAGTCAATAATTAATGAAGATTCAAAGTGAAACTCGATGGGCGCACTCACAAAAGACGTTATTGGCGTATCACCAGGATATCGGTGGAACTGATGTAACCCCCTCCAGCAACGCATCGCGCCCCTCCAATCCTGACGGCTTCTTAAAGTCAATGGCCGACCGGAGACGACACTTTCTGAGAACCGCTGCCGCTTATCAACGGTCAGAGACATCGACGTGATATCCTAGTGATGCGCCATCAGGGTCTTTAGTCAGCGACTGCTCACCCACCATGCCCAGGCTAGTCAGACCCTTGTATTATACCCGCTGCCCATCCAAACCTAACACTGGACTGATGGCGGAACGCACCATGGAAATGTGTAGCTATAAACTGGACCGAATGTCGTGTTATGTCTCCACGCAGGAGTGCTCGCCAATCGTGCCAAAAACTATGTGAACCCTTCTAACATACGTGATCCAGCTCGACAGCAGGGAGACGAGACGTCGTGGATTTATTTCGTGGCATCAGCAGAGCCGCAGCTTCTCACACGTCCACTTGAGTCCTAACCGGGTCCCCAGCCATTAACACAGACATAACTCCAGCCAATCAGACCGCAGCGTTATGATCATAGTGTCAGAATCGGAGCACTACGAGCCGCCAAGTTTTAGTTATTGGTAAAATGACATTTTGTTCCTGTCCGATCCTGGAATTTCACGGTGACGGATGAGTCCTGACGGGTTTTAAGAGAAAAATACAACAACTCCCATCCTCCACAGCCTCTGGATGTTCTCACATGTTAGCATAAGTATTGTAGTCACAACTAAAGCGAACCTCCGGCTCGTTTCACATTTTGCGGTATCCGTACGATGTACGCCACCGTATACCACACAGGATGTTTTTTTTTTTACTTGATTCCTTTGTATGGAATAGTACAGTCTGCTGCGCCATTCATACAGCAAAAAAACAAACAATATCCCTGATGAAGGGCAAGAGGAGACATTCTTAGGGTATGTTCACACAATAGCGCAAAATACGTCTGAAATTACAGAGCTGTTTTCAGGCGAAAACAGTTCCTGAATTTCAGACGTAATTGCAAGTACTCGCATTTTTCGCAGCATCCATTACGGACGTAATTGGAGCTGTTTTTCGATGGAGTCAATAAAAAACGGCTCCAATTACGTCCCAAGAAGCGTCCTGCACTTCTTTTGACGAGGCTGTAATTTTACGCGCCGCGCAAAATGACAGGTCGTCGGCACAGTACATCGTAAAACCCATTGAAAGTAACGGGCAGATGTTTGTCGGCGTAATGGAGCCGTTTTTTCAGACGTAATACGGGGCGTAAAACGCCCAAATTATGTCTGAAACGTGGTCGTGTGAACATACCCTCACCCTATGGCAGGTGACTGGCAGCCTATGTATGATGTAAGTGCCAGTCACTGCCAACGAAGTACAACATCGCCATAAACTAGATGGAAAGTTTTATGGTGATCCCCGTTTGGCTCATTGGAGCAGCGAGGAGTCCGGGACTTGTAACTGTAATACGGGCGCTAAAAAGTGAGAGCATTATGTCCATCTGAATTCTGCAGTAAGGCCGGGATCCCACGAGTCGGATACGCTGCGTTAAAATCACGCAACATATCCAACCTGGACCCCGCAACACCTTCCGTTTGAAAAATCGCACCTCATTGTGGTGTTTTTCAGACAGAATTTCCACCATGTAAAAAAAGCGCTCGTATTTACCCCCTTTTGACGTCCGCTCCGGCCTCCTACAATGACGTTGCAGGCCATGTGACCGCAGCCCAAGAGGACTGCAGGAAAGAGGGCATTCTGGGTAAGCATGATTTATTTTTTTTTCGGCGTAATCGCTGCAATTATGCCGGAAGACTTGCCTTTCTGTTGCGTTTTGTATCCACATTGAATTAAAAAAACGCAGCTTAAATTTATTAACATTTGCGCTGCTGTTTTCCCCGCAGCGCGGGCCCGACTCACTAAATCTCACCCTCGTTGCTTCTATTGTAAATGCTGTGGAATTTCCCCAGAATTCCAGTGCAGAAATTCCACGTTTCCGCAGGAACCCGGCCTAAAGGGGTTTCCCTCATAATCAATATTTATTACCTGCTAAAAGGATGGCGACATAACTAATCGGTGGGGATCCGAGCGCTGGAACGCCCACCGATCCCGAGAACAGACATACCCGACCGTCTCTGTGCCCCCAGATGAACGGCCCATCCTGTGGATAGGTGATAAATATTGATTATGCAAAAACCCCTTTAAGTCTAGGGCAGGTCCCAAGGCCAACACTAGGGATAAGGATAGGACTGCTCAGCGACCTTAGCTGTGGCACAAATCACAAGGCCTCTGCGTTGCGTTGGCTGCATTAGGGTATGTTCACACGTCTGAAATTACGGAGCTGTTTTCAGTCGAAAACAGCTCCTGAATTTCAGACGAAAACAGCTCCTGAATTTCAGACGTTTTTGCACATCCTCGCGTTTTTCACGGACGTTATTGGACCTGTTTTTCAATGGAGTCAATGAAAACCGGCTCCAAAACCGTCCAAAGAAGTGACATGCATGTCTGAGGCGGGCATCTTTACGTGCCGTATTTTGACAGCGACGCGTAAAATGACACCTCGTGGGAACAGAACATCGTAAAAGCAATGGGCAGATGTTTGCAGGCGTAATGGAGCCGTTTTTTCAGGTGTAAAATGCTTGAATTACGTCTGAAAATAGGCCGTGTGAACATACCCTGAGGCTGGGTGCGCACACACTGTTTATGGACGTAATTCGGGTGTTTTGCCTTCAGCAAGTAAATTCCTGTGGGATACACGTTTATGTTACGAAGACGGTATTAGAAGGGGTTGTCCATTACAAGAGAAACATGACTTTCTTCCCGAAACAGCGCCACACCTGTCCACAGGTTGTGTGTGGTATTGCAGCTCAGACTCATTCACATCACTACAGCAGAGCTGCAATACCAGATACAACCCATAGACAGGTGTGGCGCTGTTTTAGTAATAAAGTCACATTTTTGGGTTCGGAGAGCTGGGATGGCCATTACAGTACAAGACAAGGGCCTTTAGCCAACAGATCGGTCACGGATACCACAGAAATGTGTAGGTTAACGTCAGATCCGCTGACCTATAGAAGACAACCCTCCCCCGACAGACAATAAATCCACAGCAGCCGCGGTCACACGTATAAACCAATGTATTTTACAAGTCTGGCAGTCACTGGATGGTCGAGCGCTTCACGTCATTACGAGCAGACGCCGGATCAGACGGGAGTAATTGTATTAAGCTCAACTAAATACATTAATAACCAAGACAGAGCGAGCCGGGAACTCAATTAACCGGCCGGATCTGATTAAATAGAAGGAATGGACATTCCTGGACAGAATGATGGCGGCTTCTGGAAATGCATGAGGGCGGGGGAGGGGGGGGCCGCTTAGAAATCAGGACCTTCCTTCTTCAGATTCTTGTAGTCGATCGTCTCGTTGTAAAACTGCAGGAAGACAAATGTATTAATAATCCGAATAAATAAAAAATAGACCCCACCAGGTGACGCAGCAGACCCCCCCCCCCCCCCACAGCCACCAGATATAGCAGCAGACTCAGCCTGTGACTACAACTCCCAGCATGCAGCTGCCATAAGATTATCATGTACATGCGAGTGATGACCCCCCCCGAAAGGCAGATACCTTGTACTGGTAATTGGGGCTCTTCTTGTTCCAGGGATCGGGGTTGTTCTTCTTGTCCCATCTTTAATAAAAAAATTAATTCAATGAACTATTGTCACATAGGAAAGTGAAAGTCCTTTAATCCGGCATCTGATAATCCAGCAATGAACTTCAATAGACGCCTCCATGTCCGTCTAATAACTCTGCCCCCCTCAGGTGTTACGGACGCCGGATTAAAGGATGTCAACAAGATTAAAACAAAACAAAAAGGTAACAATAAAAGCGGAGATTCAACTCACGCGACTTCAGGACTGGTCATGGTCACTCTTAAAGCATAAAGGATCGATCCGACGCCCCCGCACCCCACAAACAAGAACAGGGGGATCAACTGGAAAAAAAAAAAAAAAAAGAGACAAAAATCACATCAGAGCAAAGGCAACTGGTTCACGGTCCCTTTAACAACCCCCAGTCTACTCCATCTGCGGTGTAACGGGATATAATCTATTGCTCCCTGTTATCAGCCCCCCATGATCACATCTCCAGTGCTGAGAACCCTCCAGCGACATTTACATCATATGTGACGGGGCCTTATAATAGTGCACAACTTTAGGGTTACTGGCCCTTTAAGAGGAGCAGCAATTATGTCCAGTCACCTATAGGAGACGAGTTCACTGCACACGTCGGGGTCCTGACCTTGACATATATGAGACTAGAAGAATAAGAGTCTATTCACATGTCGCAGTTTTTGTAAAAATCTTGGCAAAACCCGTAATATGACCGCGACGTGTGAACGGACGCCGATCCTTAGGTCGTCACATGGGCAGGAAGCAGCCACCATGGCCCTAGCATACACTGAAAGATGCCAGCCGGCTGGGCATGCCGGGGGTTGTAGTTTCACCCAAGGCGGTACATTCCCCCCCCCCACGAGCTACGTGCAGAGAGACACGTCCCGGGTGATAGGTCACCAGCAGCAAACACGACCCGCCCTGCCACACAAAGCAACCAATCACAGATTAGCAACACAAACACTAATTAAAGGGCAACTCCAGACAAACAAACCACAAGCTATTAACCCATTAGTGGCTGCAGTCAACACCAATATCCCAGCTCTACAATGCCAGGACCCCGGTGAGCGTGACATGGGGGGGGGGGGGATATTAGGGTTTCGAGTAGTCACAACTGAGTTTTTAGGCTGGAGTTCCCCTGTAAACCGCTCCTGGTGTTATATTGATATCCCCCAACAGAGGCCAATGCGGAGGTTCCCTGTAAGTAAACACAGTCAGCGCTGCTTAAAGGGAAACTCCATAAATTAAACGAGAGTTCCCCCATCATAATCTCTGCACAGGGAATATTTCGCAGCCGCTCATTGACAACTATTGAGCTGCGCCGTTGCTTAGAACCGCCAGAATAACGCAGCTCCGGTGCTTAGCAACAGAGTGGGCGGGCCGCCGGTGACTACCCCAGACCTACACGCTGTGAAGAGGACGGATGTGTTCATAGGCGCCGGCTGCCAGGGATTTGGGGGTCAGGTGACATATTCGGGGGTCAGGAGGGGCCTGTGTGGGAGGTCGGCAGCCGGAGGACGCTGAACAGATGGCGGGCCTCCCGGGATACTCACGCTGGGGTGTTTCCGGGCATGGCTGAGCATAGTACGGAACATGATGGCGGCCGCGGTTGTCTCCTCAGTGCACACGGATTCCTTCACTGCGATACAATGTCACAAGAACACGCTGAGGACCCCTCTTACGTCATTAGGAGGGCCTTGTCCAGGGCTGCCCTAGAGAACGCCTGAACGTTCCGGCATATATGGGCGGGGCTGCCCCAGAGAACGCCTGAACGTTCCGGCACACGAATAACGCGACATTGTTCCATATAGCAGAAACTAAGGGTATGTGCACACACACTATTTACGTCCGTAATTGACGGACGTATTTCGGCCGCAAGTCCCGGACCGAACACAGTGCAAGGAGCCGGGCTCCTAGCATCATACTTATGTACGACGCTAGGAGTCCTTGCCTTGCTGCAGGACAACTGTACCGTAGTATAATCATGTTTACAGTACGGGACAGTTGTCCTGCAGCGATGCAGGGACTCCTAGCATCGTACATAAGTATGATGCTAGGAGCCCGGCTCCTTGCACTGTGTTCGGTCCGGGACTTGCGGCCGAAATACGTCCGTCAATTACGGACGTAATTAGTGTGTGTGCACATACTAAAACTGAATTCAGTTCTATGTCGTAAAGAGAAAGGGCTGACTGCGCAGGCGCGCCGTGATACCGGACCCTCCCGTACTCCGCCAGCAGAAGATAGGCACGTGACTTATCCCAACTGTCAATCATCGTAGTGCCTGGTATCTACCACTAGAGGGAGTTGTATAGGCCTGACGCTTGCCAAAAAATGTGGCTATTTTCTACTATGCAGTGAAGGGAAAGCGGCGTTCCTGGTCACGTGATGTCACACAGCCGCGCGGCGCGTTCCCGGGGGAAACCTAAACAGAGGAAATATATCAAGGAAGGAGTAGAGGTCCGGCCTACTGGATCCAATTCTGGCTTTGGTTTACAAAACGCATGGAAAATCTGCACTGTGTGCATAACTCCCACCATTCACATATCACAAAGAGGGATAACCGATGTCTTTTAAGCCACGCCTCTACTCCCACCCATTCCCCGCCCATACACACGTGGTTCAGCCCACACAGTATCATGCTCCCATAGTGCCCCCCACACAGTATAAAGCCCAAATCCCCCCCATGCAGCATAATGCCCCCTTAGCTGCCTCTAGTGCCAGTGCCCATGTAGATAGTGCCATTGGGACTCCCTCTAGGAGTGGAATCCCCGGCCTGAGCATAGGCCGGGGATTCCACTCCAAGGGCCAGTTCACAGAGTTTTTTGATGCGGAAGCCGCGCCAAAAAACCCTCCCATTGATTTCAATGGGAGGCGCAGGCGTTTTTTTCCCGCGAGCTGAAAAACCAGCTCACGGGACAAAGAAGGGACATGCCATATCTTCGGACGTTTACGCCTCTGACCTTCCATTGACATCAATGGGAGGCAGAGAAAGCGTATTTCGCTGCGTTTTAAGCCGGCGGTGCTCAATGGCCGTTTGCGAAAAACTCAGCGAAAATCGGCGTGCAGAGAGAGGAAGATCCGCCTCAAAGCAGATTTTCCTCCTGCAGAAAACTCTGTGTGAACTCACCCCTAGAGGGAAGCCCTGACGTCACTGTCCATATATGGACAGTGCCATCAGTAGCTACTCCTTGAGCGGAATACCCGTTGCCGACTCTAGCCAGGGATCCCGCTCCAGGAGGAGCCTCTGACGTCGACGTCCATATATGGACAGTGGCGTCAAGGACTTCAGCGAGCACAGCGTTTAAAGTAGCGCTGTGCCCGGGGAGTCCTCAGCGAGTGAAGGAGCTCCCTCCGCTCCGAACTAATTCTGAAGCAGGGAGCTGATGGTTCCCTGCTTAAGAAATGGGTTCAACTGTACCCACTAAAATCGCAGATTACCCCTCAACAAAACCGCCAGCAAAGTGCCCAATGCCGTGCATAAAAGCCATGGACCCCATATCAAGGATCAATAAGCTTGAAGACTGTTTCTAATAACCAGAAAAATAGTGATTGCAGCTCTGGAGTGTAATGCAGGATGTAACTCAGGATCAGTACAGGATAAGTAATGTAATGTATGTACACAGTGACTCCACCAGCAGAATGGTGAGTGCAGCTCTGGAGTATAATACAGGATATAACTCAGGATCAGTACAGGATAAGTAATGTATGTACACAGTGACTCCACCAGCAGAATAGTGAGTGCAGCTCCGGAGTATAATAGAGGCTGTAACTCAGGATCAGTAATGTATGTATGCAGCAACCCATCCTTTGATGTAGGATAAGCCTTTAATTTAATACCAGACTAACAATTTCTGAAATAAATGTCGTTTTTCTTGCTGCGATCAGACACTTCTTTTCTCACAGCTTCACCTCTTCCACCTGTTAGCAGTTTCCTGATGATCCTTTTCTCACCGGCAGGTCACTTAGGCCTCATGCACACAAGCACGTTTTAGCAGTTCACCCGCAATTCAAATCTGCAGGTGAATTGCGGACCCAGTCATTTCTATGGGCCATGCACACGATTGTGGTTTCCAAGGTCCGTGCGTCGGCTGGGAGCCCGAACCGCAAAGATAGAACATGTCATTATACGGGCCACATTTGCATTGAAATCAATGTGTGCACAGTCCGTGATTTGCAGGCTGACCACAGATGGCGCTCCGCTGCTGTCCGTGCCGCAAACACAGGCCAGGCATGAGGTCTTACTTTTAGTATAAAATTGTTCTGTCCTTGATGTAATAGAAATCAGCTCCATATGAACTGACCACCCACAGAGCTTGTGCTTATACACAGCAGCCAATCAGAAAAAGCAGAGCTGCAGTACAAAGCAGAGACAGCGGCGCTATACACGGCCGGCGCAGGGTGATGTGTGACCGGAGACAGCGGCGCTATACACGGCCGGCGCAGGGTGATGTGTGACCGGAGACCGCGGCGCTATACACGGCCGGCGCAGGGTGATGTGTGACCGGAGACCGCGGCGCTATACACGGCCGGCGCAGGGTGATGTGTGACTAGAAGTTTCGCTCTGAGAATATCTCTATAATATGGAGACACAGGGACTCCAGATCCCACGGTTCAGGTTCCACACGTGAGACCTTAGAGATGGAGGATGTTCCATCTTTATACAAGAGGATCTCATCCAGAGCAGCATCGAAAAAAACATGGTGTAACTTGCGATCGGAACAAGCAAAGCAAGGTATCTAAAAATGTAACAAATTAACCATTTCAACACCAAGGACATATGGAATAAACCATGAATTTAAATGCTCGCTGTGACTCGGTAATCATATTAAAGCCCAAAATCTTCACTTTCCATTAATACCCAGCTCAATATCTCTGTGACACATGTACGGAGCAGGATGAAAAGAATACACTGTGTCTGGGTAGGGAGGAGGAGCTGCAAACGAGAGCAACAATCACAGACGGTCTCCCCCCTGCCCCCCTGTGCAGCCTCCAGTGACCCCCAGATTTGGGGGGGGGGGGGTGTATACAGGAACCTTTTACCATGTTATCACCCCTATTGTCAATGAGAGGATATGTGATGTCCAATTGATAAATTGAGTGGGGCGGGGGGGCTAACTTCAGGGGTAACTACGGTCAGAAAGCAATGGGTACGGGCTAGAATACGATTTTTATAATTCAGCTTATATTGGTTTGTGACTATCGTCCTGGCAGCGAAAGCGTTAAACCGGTAAAATAGTAAAAAGCAGTAGAACAAACACATAGGATTAATATAAAGTACATATAATGCTGTGACCTTCACTCTGTGACCTCTGATACGTCCAGCACACTATTCTCCTGAAATACTCTGTGAAAGAAGGTTCCACAGCAGCACAGAGTATTTTAGGAGGGTGTGCTGATTTTTTTGGGAAGTTCACATAGAGAGGAATTAGCAGAATCCCCAACAGCACAATGTAACTTTTTGTTTGTGACCTCTCACAAGATCAGCACACTCCTCTCCTGACATACTCTGTGCTGCTGGGGACCATGCTCCCTCGTATCTTATTTCAGTCTTGCCTTCACCACACGCTAAACTATTTCTGCCGACTTGAAAAACGATGGACAATCATTCAAATGTACAAATTTATAATGAATTGAAAACGTACAAAAAGTCTGAGCACCCATCAATTTATGAAGACGACGTACGAGAGGCGTAATTCATCCCCTATGTAAAGAAACGGCGCAATTATAAAATTCATTTTCTATATTACAAATTATTCTTCTTGTTTCAACAACTTAAATTAAAAAAAAAAAACAAAAAAAAAAGTTTTCCAAAAAAGATTTAAAAAAAAAAAAAAAAAGTTCTAAAAGCATAAAAATCCTACAACTACAATCCACATCATTGAAGCTCCGGCCTCAGGCAGAGACG
Organism: Rhinoderma darwinii; assembly: GCF_050947455.1. Lineage (NCBI taxonomy): Eukaryota > Metazoa > Chordata > Amphibia > Anura > Rhinodermatidae > Rhinoderma > Rhinoderma darwinii. Next base: position 100,566,701 of record NC_134696.1, on the reverse strand, counting down.
ACTTTAGGTGTTTATGGTTTTTAGATTTCGCCAATCCAGGACGAAATAAAATATCCATTTAAAAAAAAAAAATCTGAGGATTAAACGATGAGACTCTCCCGACTCAAAGCTTCACCCTGAAAAGGAATTAATACAATTAGAGAAGTTCGAAAGATCCGAGCAGAGAACATGATCCTCAGTCAGTAGATTTTTTTAGCACATGATACCTTAAGGCTGGGTTCACACGTGGCACTCCGCAGCGTTAATCCGGACACTCCGCAGCGTTAATCCGCAGCGGAGCCGTTTCTCCATTGACTTCCACTTCTATTTAGAAGTGTTCGTTTAGACGATGCGTAAAATTCCGCTGCGGAGCATAGGCTGCGGAGCGGAATTTGGTGTCCGCAGCATGCTCTGTCTGTTGCGGAGCAGTGGCGGACTCATGGCGGAATTTCTCCATTGACTTCAATGGAGATTCTAAATTCCGCAATGAAGTCCGCAGCTGTCATGCACATGTTATGTGTGCTGCGGATCCGTCTTGCTTTTTTGACATGACATTTCTTCATTCTGGCTGGACCTATGTATTTCTAGGTCTACAGCCAGACTGAGGAAGTCAATGGGGCTCCCGGAATGACGGGAGCGTTGCTAGGAGACGTCTGTAAATAGTCACTGTCCAGGGTGCTGAAAGAGTTAAGCGATCGGCAGTAACTGTTTCTGCCCCCTGGACAGTGACTACCGATCCCAATATACAGCAACCTGTAAAAAAAATAGAAGTTCATACTTACCGAGAACTCCCTGCTTCTGTCTCCAGTCCGGCCTCCCAGGATGACGTTTCAGTGTAAGTGACGGCTGCAGCCAATCACAGGCCAAGCACAGGCTGCAGCGGTCACATGGACTGGAGCTTCATCCAGGGAGGTCGGGCTGGATGCCGAAGGAGGGACGCGTCACCAAGACAACGGCCGGTAAGTATGAAAATCGTTTACTTTCACTAGGGAAAGTGCTGTCCCTTCTCTCTATCCTGCACTGATACAGAGAAGGGAAGCACTTTTACCGCAGTCCGCAGCAGCTAGTCCGCATCAATTTACTGCACATTTTGGGCAGATCCGCAGCCGTAATCCGCAACCCGGATTAGGTGCGGCATTGATGCGGACAGTTGCGGAGGAAATCCGCCACGTGTGGCCATGCCCTAAAGGGGTAGCGCAGGATTAGAGAAAAATGGCTCCTTGGTTCCAAAAACAGCACCACACCCATCTTTAGGTTGTGTCTGGTATTGCAGTGAAGTGAATGGAGCGGTCACAATACCAGACAGCTGTGGTCGTTTTTGGAAGTAAGCAGCCCTGTTTTCCTAATCATGGACAACCCCCTTAAAGGAATAGTCTAAGATTAGACGATCGCAAGCATTGCTGCCGGGTCCCTGCTGTGCAGCACAGCAGAGTCTAGGCGGCTATGGTGCCATGGTAAATAGGCATATTAGCGACGGGAAAGGGTCTCTAAAGGATTAGATAAACATGGCGGCTTTCTTCCAGAAACAGCGCCACACCTGTCCATGGGTTGCGTCTGGTATTGCAGCTGAGCTCCAGTGAAGTGAATGGGGCTGAGCTGCAGTACCACACACCGCCTGCGGGTAGGTGTGGCGTGCTCCTTGGCCACCTTTTTCTAATCCTGTAGAACCCGGGAGGATGTGACGTCACTGACCCGTTTCAGCTTCTTCCCTCTTGAGGACACAGATTCGGTTTCTGTATATGGAGGAGGCGGCGGTGGAAAATCCTCGTCGTCGCGGCGGTTTCTTCTGCCCTCTGAGCGCGAAGAGTTGGCGACACTATCTAAACCATCCCGGCTGCCCGCTCTCTGCTGCTGCTGCTTCCGTCTCAAGGCATCTTCAATGAATCGATCATCGTACTCCGGTTCCTTGTGGGATCGGTCGTATTCCCGGAGGTCGTCTCGACTTCGGCTCCTTTTACCTCCATAGTAGTCGTCTCGAGAGTCGGGGGAGCGTCCGTCTCTGCCTCGGCTGTATCCTCTGCTGCTGTCATCATCTGAGCCGCGTCTCCCTCGGCTTCGGTTGTCAGGGGGATCGCGGTATCGGTCTCTTCTGTCGAGATCATCCAGGTTGTCCATGGAGCGAGTACGCGCTCGTCTCTCATCCCGGAATCCGTCATCGCTGTAAACGCGTGGCCGCGGCGGGGAACGTCTGTAGTCGCTGCCGAAGACCGTTTCCTCCTCCAAGTCCCGGATCGGAGTCATGGCTTGATTTCTTAATCGACCGAGATCGTTCCGCAGGTTGTTTCTGTGATCTTCCTCATGTAGTGAGCTGACCTCGCTCATCGCAGAAGCTTTAGATCAAACAAAAAACGTAAATTAATAGCAGCAAAAACGAAAAATAAATTAATAATATATACATGTGTGTGTGTGTGTGTGTGTGTGTGTGTGTGTGTGTGTGTGTGTGTGTGTGAAACGTATTGCTGGCTGTAACTCAAAAAATATCTAAAATATTATATATTGGGGTATTTTTTTTTTTTTTAGTCCCACTAGGGGACTTGAACACGCGATCGATCGTTGGATCGCTTCCACAATACATTGCAATACTTACGTATTACAAATTGCGCTCTCCTATAAAGTCCGGCCTATAGCAGGGCTTAATATGTGGAACCAGATGGCAGACCTGGGGGCACACATCATGCTCACGGCTGCCATGACAACCCAACGGCACCCGCAACGGAACCCGCTCCGTAGACACGCTGGCAGCATCCACCATACAGGTTTGGCGTCTGTCACCAAGGGGTTAATTCCAAAAAGTTTGGCATGTCTAATAATCCACCACCTCGGTGGTTCCGGGGACGCCGGATTATCGGGAACGTACAGTGATAAGGTACAAGTTCTTACTATTTTCCATTCGGCCGTTGTTTTGAGGCCCCGGTCTGGTTGGATCGAAGTTGGCCAGTTCTTTCTCCATGTAGTAGAGGACCCTCATGGAGTCGTCCTGCTGGTTGGCTTGTATGCGGTAACCACTCCGAACTGGTAGAACGACAAAAAATAGAACAATGTCAGCGCGTGCACAATAACGCGGACAGGCCGCTCGTAAGAACTTAAAGAAGAACCCGTACCAGAAACGGGGGCATCGTTGTCCCGAATAAGAGGAGCCTGAGAGCTGTGACCGCCCACTGAAAATATAAAGAAGGGCAAAATCAATGCAAAATATACAAGACTCGTCAGCGCTCAGTGTCGTTTATGTTTCCTCCACCGCATACACACGGCCGAGCTGCGAGAGGGGGGGTGCAAAATATATACTGGAGAAGTCACGACACTCCACCTACTATTCCTGCTCTCCCCATCGTGTACGGAGCCCCCTCTGCCAGCGATCCCCCGCACCCCAGACACCTTAGTACTAGTAGAATATTTAAAGGGATACTCCTGGCAAAACCGATACACCGTGCTAGGCCTTGTACAGTGCTCGAGGGGGCAGACAAAGACCACCAGAGAATCCCTGCGCCACACTCCGTCAGTGCACGGGATATAACACGGAGCATCAGTTTTGCCCCTTTTAGAGCCGTTCCCGTAAAGGCGATGTGCACCTTCCAAAGGGCTTTTTTATTTAGCTTCTTTATAAACGGGTCATTGTGATTGGTGCGACTTTATAATTAGTTTTGATTAAGAAAAAAAAAAATTAAAAATTATTTACTTTGAGATACAGCTGCTCCATATTCTCTACACAGAGCAGCTGTATCGTTGGCTAACTCCTGCCCCCATCAGTGCCAGCGGGGCCTGTGCGTCTGACAGGCGGGATCCACCTGTTGTCCGTCACATCGAAGTTCATAAGTTACACGTGATAGATGACAGGCTGATCCTGCTGGCGCTGAACCTGTCTGGTCTGCAGGACTGACAGATTTGGGTCATAGCGAAAGATACAGCTGCTCTGTGTAGAGGATACAGAACCGTTGTATCTCAAGCAAAAAAAAATTTTTAATAAAAACTATTGCTCCAATCACACGGACTGACCTATTTATTAAAGAAAACAAAAAAAAAAACACAAAACAATCAAAAAGTTTACATCGCCTCTAAGGGGTTTCGAATACCGATGCTGCATCCTCAGGACAGGCCGTCAATATCTGATCAGTGTCACTTCCAGCACCCCTGCCGATTGAAAAGGCCAAAGCTCTTGCTGGAGAGCCCCATCCATTTGGTTCTAGCGGTGGAACCCGCTACTCACCTGAGCTCGCTGCGTCGTAATCATAACCATTGTACATCTTTATGACGGACCCTGGCGGTGGCACCTTCACCTGGCTGGGGTGGGAGTACATGGAGGGAGCGTAGCCGCTGGGGGCATACATGCTGGGCGCGCCGGAGGTGGCCGCCTTCCCTGCTTCATACACTATGTGGAAACGAGAGATCAGTTATACATTTTATTGTAACCACCACTAGAGGGAGCTCACATTGGATTCAATTATAAATCTACGTCTAGTGAGCTCCCTCTAGTGGTGACTGCAGGCATGAAGAATTTGGCGCTTTGTTTTAGAAGTTCCAATAGTACAACGATAGATTATGAAATTAATCAGCGCAGATTTTTGAGTCTTTATCAGAGCTCTTTGTTATTTAAGGCCCGGTATAGCGGCCATGTGGTCAGAGGGGCTGAAACGTATATCCAGCTCAACACGTCAGATAAGCCAATAGAGCCCCCCGGGCATTTCCACACCATGTACGTAGGCACAGGCCTAAAATTGACAGTATCCGCTGACAAGTTTCAGGATCTCGCACAACCTCATGTATATTGGGACAGACTTGGAACAAGCTGACCGGCGCCATCTACAAGTAATTTTATGTCAAATGTTGTGTTGTATTTGTAAACCTACGAGCTCTGGGGCAGCAGCACTTCTCGGGGCAGCACGGGCACTGCACGTAACAGCAGCAGGTGTGCGGGCAGCATTGGCACCAGCAGATTCCAATCATGAGGACGACAAAGAATCCACCGAGGACGATCAGTACCACAAAAAGCCAGTCTGAAAAACACGAGAGAGAAGCGTCACTGCCTGGAGAGAAGCGGCTCAATAATCCTCCGCACAGAGGTGAAGTCAGGACATCAGCAAGTGACGCTGCCCACAGATTGCAGTAATAAGGGATGACCGTAAACAGGACGGGCAGCGCTCCGCCATCACATGACCCGACATGAAGGATATGTGACGGCTTATACTATATCAGTATATATCATATACATCGTAGGCATGGAAGGGTATACAGGGGTTTTTCCAGTGTTATATTAAATCATTGTATAATAATAAGTACCGTAACTTTCTAACTCTAGGTCTCAATTACTCACCGTTTTCAAGATCTCTGCTTGTTGTCAATGAATAGAATTATTCTCGTTTACATTCAGTCCTGCTTACAAAGCTGAGGGACTGTTACAATGTGTTAGTGTAAGCAATCTTAAACACGCACATCTCTCCTATCCTGGATTACCTACATTTATACATAGTTACAAACCCTCAGCTGTAGGAGCAGGACTAACTAGGTAAAACTTTCAGTCCACAAAACGACTACCACCTGCCTGCGGGCACAGATCTGGCTTTAAAAAGGATATTTCAATGCAGAATAAACCGGCTTATGCTTAAAAGAGGTCTCCTGACAGGTGCCATAGAGGTCTGATAGGTGCCATAGAGGTCTGATAGGTGCCATAGAGGTCTGATAGGTGGGGGTCCCCTCCGCTGTGACCCCACCCATCAAGGAAAACAAGCCACAAAAGAGAGGAGCAGGCAGAGTCCTACGTGGCACGTGGTAAATGTCATCGTCTTCTACCCTTTAAATGGAAAAACTATTGTGCAAATGTCATGAAACGGATCTTGAGGCAGATTTACTAATATCGTCCTAAATTCGGACGCTTAGAATTAGACCAGATGCGCCAAATGTGTCACAGTGCCTCCTGCTGGATGACAAATTTGGGGCAAGTTTAAAAACGTCCGCTGTTTCTGTACCCAAATTTTGTTGCACGTTAAGCCACGCCCATTGTGCAATAAACCACGCCCCCTTTTCGGATGAGTCGCACACATCAGGGAGGCTGCAAAGGTCGCATGTTGCATAGCAAAGCCTCAGAAAATACGGACGGTTTGCGGATGCACATCCGTAGCCGTCCGTATTTACAGAAGCTCTCATAGACTTCTAAGGGCATGTCCGTGCCGTAATTACGGCCAAAAAACAGACACGTTCTATAATTTTTTGAGCAGAACACCTCTCCGTAAATAAAAGGAAAGGCGTGCGTAGCCAATAGAACTGTGTGGGTCCGTAATTACGGCTGAAAAATACGGTCGTGTGCACGGGGCCTTAGACGAGGTGGTTGCGCCCAAGATGGCGGCGCTCAGATCCGTATTTCTTCACACGGCGTGCGCAGTTTCCCAACCTGCATCGGTATTGGGTTTATTCAGCGATTCTAGGGGGTGATAGAATTGTTGAATACAGTCCTGTACGGTGTGAACGAGGCCCAAAGACTCCACAACATGCACAAGAGAGAAGCAGAGGATACGCAGCGGGTCCTGCCAAGCCGGAAACAAGCCATACACACGGCGGTGGGATCAGAAGGGGGGGGGGGGGCAGTCAACTGCTTGAATTTTAATTGGTTAATGAGAACTGCCCCCCCCCCCCCCGTTTGCAAAATAAAATAAATCTTTGTAGCCCCAGTTATGATACAACAAATACTACGCTCCAGCCCTAATACCACGCACCGCGAGCCAACCGCCCTATAACATCGCTGCGCTCGGCACCCACCACCCTAGAGACAGGCGCTCATCCATCTCTGGGAGTAACGTCTCTAATCCGCAGCCTCGCCACCGCAATAAGCACCAAATGTCAGAGCGAAAACCAAGAGCGAAGCCGCAAAGAGGAGGAGGAGCAGTCACATCCAGGCGGAGCTCAGAAACACATCGCCCCCCTCCCCCCTCTCACAGCTGCAATATCATCACTATAAAAGGGGTCGTCTGGGATAAAACTTTTTGGGGGGAAGAATTGTGCAAATAAATGAATGAATGAAGCCACTTGACTATTTAAAAAAACTATTGTCCGGTTCCCTCTCTGCGGGTCCTCAAATATCTGGGGCCGCACAGTCTCTGTGACGAAGGGTCAGTTCACACGGCGGATTTCGCTTGGCAGGTCCCACCGCAAAGTCAGCCATGAAATAGACGCTTCTTTTTCCCGCTAGCTGAGAAAAATCAATAAAATCAGCGAGCGGGAAACAGAAGAGTCCGCCGGCTCCTATTGAAATGAACGGGAGGCGGAACTTTGCGGCATTCATAGCGCCGCTCTACTGTACAGGAGGCGCCATTCACTTCTATTAGCGTGCAGCCGGGAGAAGTCAAAGCAACAAAAGTGCTTCTCATTGTGCGATTCAATGCATCAACTTATCACGGCCGCGCTCCTACAGAACGGGGAGCGAGACCGGCAGGCGACCAGTGCGCACCTTCTCCCATTTATTTATACTGAAAACGATGCAATCAGGGGGAAAATTGCGCAACCCGAATTACGTAAGTCGCCCGACGTCACTCTATAGACCCGACCTCATACTGCAGGTGCTGAAAGAAATGTGAATGGGGAGGAAAGGGGAAGAGAAGACCCTCAAATCAGCTGTTTGTAGCGGGGGGAGCCCCAATGCCATCCAGTACCCGTGAGTAGGTGGGGGGGGGGGGGGCAATAACTTCCAATAACATCCCTGATATTACTGCACTAGATTATTACTGATCATGGATGGAGGATTTACCTTCCATGTCATCTATCTGAAAGCCTGGCAATAGTTCAGAGTCCTCTGATGTTTTACCTAGAGGACGAAAGAAAAACAAGTTACTGTTCTGTTTTTCAGATTTCCCCAAGAGGCAGGGGGCGCTAGTGAGAACACGACTAAAGTCTCCAAAACAAAACGTTAAAAGTAAATTAATACGGCACGTAACCAAAAACAGGAGGACTGCCCTTCCCATCTCACTGCTGAAATACAAGCGTGTCAGTCTTTACCGTCATTACTGGCATTCTAGTCATGAACCAGGAGGCTCGGGATGGAGAGAGCGGGAGATACTCCAATGTGGACTGCTGGAGAGAAAGCAACGGTGGCCGGACATGGGGAAAAACAAATTCAATGGTAACCGGAATCATTGCGTGTTATAAAAAGAGACACGACCGAATTCACCACTTTACTGAGAATAGCCTGTGTGAACATACCCTTAATAGAAAAACCTACACCCCGGCTTCTCCCGCCTTTAGGTTTACCCAAAATGCACTGTACCGAGTATCCCAGACAAACAGAAATCCATCCGGGAAAGATCACGTATGTATATAGAGCATTACCAAAGTACAACACTAGATGGCAGCATTTTACCACCAGAAATTAAAATCCAGCGCAATTCATCAACTTCCTCCTGCGAATTTCGGTTTTATCAATTATTTTCTCCCGGTTTAAACTGTATCTGCATCTTCAAGACGCAGATACAGCTGAATGCAATGGTGGAGCAGGAGACCATGAGGTCCCTGCTCCCCCATTCCCTACGTATGGCTGGACGTGAGGCAGGGACGTTATCGTATATATATATCTCTATCATCGAGGGGTCATCACTAGACTCCTGGGATTCACAGAAACAAAAATCTTACCCTTTAATTATTATTCATGGTAAAAAGCCGAACACATTGCAGAGCGGAGGCCACAGTAAAAAATGAAAAACACTTAAACCTTGTTCCCTCCGACCCCCTCGGTGCTTGGACTTAGTCACTTCCCCCGTTTTCTAATCTCGCTTGGACTATAGAGGGGGAGGGGAGGACTATCCATAGTAAAGGGGTTTGAGCTCGCCCCCTCATGGCCACCACAGCAGCTGCACGCCGACTATATACACAGCCCCGGGTTATATGCTTTTTTTTTTTTTTTTTTAAATCCGATAATTTTCCCCTTATAAAACGTCTCCAGTGACAGAAAACCACAAACCGTCCGACGTTGATAATGATAAAGGATCCGATATCGCTGACGGACGCACCGGCGCGTCTTATAATCCAGGAGAAAAACCAAATCCAGCTAAACAAGTCATGTACAGGCCGCACTGTGGGATGCGAGTATCACATTGCCATATATTGAAGGTTTATTCCTTTTAGATTCGCTCCGCAGTGATGGTTTTCGAGGCCCGTCAAGCTGTATTATTTATGGGTTTTTGTTCAGTTGAATACTGTATTCTCGTGGTTACTGGAAACAGTCAGCAAACTTGTTGTTAGACACCGGACAGTTTTCCTCCCTCGGATGACCGGCCGGTACTGGTCAGCACTTCCCAGCAGGCAAATCCCCAGAACAAGCCAAGTACAGACCCTAAATAGGCAGGTAATGCTCCTTCCCCACTGCGGGCTGAAGTTTGCACACTGCCTGCGACATGCGGGTGCTGCTGCACAGAGCGCAGCTGCAGCCTCTCCTGTGCCTTACACCCGCGTCTCTTCAGCACTTTGCTCACAACGTGGAATGACCTTTATAACTATAGCTCCAGATAGAGGTCATCCGTTCACACCCGTATGTGATACCTGGGCAAGGCATCATGGGACATGTAGTTACCAGAGCCACCGCCTGCGGACAGCACTTTCTACAACAAGATGGCGGAGAAGCTGGATTATTCTCTACTAAAAAAACAAGTTAGGAGGTGGCACGGGGTACATAGAAAGTGGTTATGTTGGTGACGTGAGGGGTGGTGGGGCCAGTTCTGGGTCTGCGGGACTTTCTAGGCACGGGTTGTTTAAACGTCTGGTTTTTCCCCCCTGAAATAAATGTGATAAAAGAAGAAAACGACGTGGCAATGATGAGGGCGATGATCTTCTTACCCAACACCAATAGTTCAGCGTAAGCCTCATTGTTTCCAGTCAGGTCCTGCGACGAGAGGACAGTGCAGTAGTAGACGCCGCTGTCACCCCAAGCCGTCTGATCGAAGGTGAGATCCGCATCTGCAAATACAAAGAATGGAAAGGGTTACCCTAACCCAAACACGGAGACCGGTGCGGCCAACGTCAACGAAATCAACCAAACTCAGGCCGGGAGCTTCTAGGAGAAGAGAACCCGGCAATTGTGGCCAGCAGTGCCCCCCCCTTGTGGCCGGCAGTGCCCCCCCCCTTGTGGCCGGCAGTGCCCCCCCCCTTGTGGCCGGCAGTGCCCCCTTAAGGTCCTTTTACACTGGCCAATATGGACTGGGAAAACGAGCGCCGATCAACGAGATAGCTTGTTAATCGGCGCTCGTTTGCTCCTTTCAATGATCGGTTATATACGGGGATGAGCGATCGTTATTTTCATGGCTCGTCCTCGTACATTTCCATCATGTCGGCAGCGCAGGGCGATGAATGCTCATTTGCCCTATTGTTGGCCTGTGTAAAAGGGCCTTTAGGGCCAGTTCACACTTAGTATTTTGGCACGGTTTTTGACTCGGAAATCACGGAGGCGTTTTTTTTCCTGCTCGCGGGAAAAAGCAGCGACATGCCCTTTCTTCGGGCGTTTCCCTCTAATTATCGTCAATAAAAGAGGCAGAGAAAGCGTTTTTCGCTGAATTCTTTGCCCACGGCGCTCAATGGCCGCGGGTGAAGAATGACGCCCAAAACGCGTCAAATGTTTTGCCAGCAGGTCAAAATCAGCCTCAAAATTCCTGAAGGAATTTTGAGGCAGATTTTTCCGCCTGAAAAAAAAACCCCTCCGTGTGAACAGCGCCTTACACTGCCCTGCAATCTGCCAACGAGGGACTCAGGGCCGTCACTAAATAGACGGCTGCCATTTTTTTTCCCACCTGGCAGCCCCGTCACCCAGTGCGAGTCCCCGTCTGCGATATTGCTGCCTAATAAACCTTTCAGGGTCTCGTAGCTTAGACAATTGCTTATATAGCAACTCCGTAATATAAAGTCACTGATGCAATCGCTGGTGATCTATGTGATCGTGTAGGGTAGGACGACAGCCGGGGGAACGCTCAGACACCTACTGTTGTTTATGGTGACTTTTCGGGCCTGGTAATACGGTCCCAGAGTGACGGAGTTGCCCTGCTTGGTGGCCACGATCCGCACAGTCCTGGTGCTGTCCTGACACTCCACATAGGGGTTATATCCGGCTTGCTGCATCAGGCTGTTGGTGGTGGAGTCCGCGCTGGACGAGCTGAAGGCGTCCGCGATCCGATCCCTGCAGAAGGATCGGTACTTCCAGGTGACGATGGGCGGCTGCAGCGAGCTGGTGTCGTACTCACACCGCAACGTGATTTGCTGGAATAAGATGACCACGTTGAAGGGATTCTTCACCGTAACCTGCATCCCGCTGCCGCCACCTGCAAACACAAACATCACGTGTTAGGATTGGTCCCCCAGAAACGACGTCGTAACCCGTCAAGTGCAGCGCTGCTTAGATACGCAGGTTTGTCATTCAGGATTCTAGGAGAGCTGGGTGACTAATCCCAGGGGGGGAGGGGGGCTGTAGTCCCTTATTTCCCTGGATCAGATAAAACAATGCAGAAGAGGACAACACGGGAGTTATAGTAGGACACTGGTCCCTAATTGTGCATGACGGGGGCCCCCATGTATGCGGGGTACACTTGTGGGTACGTGCGCGGCACTTACTAGACTAGCTATGGTTCTCAATTTAAAGCAGAATGTTGCGGGGGAGGAGCAGACTCAGTCCTATACATGGTCCCGTCCGTCAGTCATAGGTTTCAGAGGGGTTAATCCAGCGTTTCACGTCAGATGACTGCTGGACGAAAACGTCGCCGCGGGAAAATTTGCAAGCGCGTTACGGTCCCTAATGCCGGACAACGTCCTGCCACTTGTGGGACCATTTATTACCCACTAAAGATCTTCCGAGGTCGATGGTCTTCAACATGGGGAACTACAACTCTGCAGCTGCAGTACATGATATCAGCCAGGTGGGGGCAGCAGAGTACACAGGAGGGGGTGTCTCCAGGTGCTCCCGGCCCTCTTGTTATTGTACTTCGCTGCTCCCATTCCTGCCCCCGTGCTGTGCCGCCAGTAACTGCCAGCTCTCACCCCTCCCCCGGGCCTAAGCACCACTGCCCTTCCCCCAACACCGAAACTAATGGGAAGAGCGTAATAAGAAGTGACGTTAGACCGATATAAACTCCAGTCATTATAATATTATATATAAAGGATCTCCATGCGTTATAAGCAGCAGCCGGGGAGGGGGGGGGAGGGGGATATTATAACTGTATATTACATTTATACCCCCTAACCGTGCTTACAAGTATCAGGTGGGGGTAAAATCCTCATCATTTTGTTAAAAGTTGAATAAACCCCTAATTATAGAAGAACGCCCGGCCCGTCATGTAATAAGCTTTATATAATAATAATGATGTCCCGTGTAATACATTTTGTATGTGATAATTCCCCTTTTGTCATATAAGTTGTATATCATTATAAAATTCCCCATCCCCCCCCATGTAATAAGTTGTTTATAATAACACCATCCAAGATATCATATATAATATAACCTCTCATAACATCTATATTAGGAGACCACAAACACTAATACGGTAAGTTGTATATTATAACGAGGCTCCTCCCCTCACACAGGTTTATTAGAACGAGGCCCCTCCCCTCACACAATAAGCTGTATATTATAACGAGGCTCCTCCCCTCACACAATAAGTTGTATATTATAACTAGGCCCCTCCCCTCGTACAATAAGTTGTATATTATAACGAGGCCCCTCCCCTCATACAATAAGTAGTATATTATAACGAGGCCCCTCCCCTCATACAAGTATATTATAACGAGGCCCCTCCCCTCATACAAGTATATTATAACGAGGCCCCTCCCCTCATACAATAAGTTGTATATTATAACTAGGCCCCTCCCCTCATACAATAAGTTGTATATTATAACGAGGCCCCTCCCCTCATACAATAAGTTGTATATTATAACTAGGCCCCTCCCCTCATACAATAAGTTGTATATTATAACTAGGCCCCTCCCCTCATACAATAAGTTGTATATTATAACTAGGCCCCTCCCCTCATACAATAAGTTGTATATTATAACTAGGCCCCTCCCCTCATACAATAAGTTGTATATTATAACTAGGCCCCTCCCCTCCTCATACAATAAGTTATATAGAATTATTAGTGCCCCTCCCCATATAATAAGTTCAGTATATTAGACCCCTCGCCTGTATCGGAGGTGACACAACTCTACTGGGTGCAGCCGCCGCCATTTTCCCGTCCGGTTACCCGGCCCCTCCTGCCCGGGCTCAGCCGTTCGCTTACCTGACAGGGCGCACAGGGAGAGGAGCGCAGGAAGCCAGGAGCCCCCCGCCGCCATGACCGCCGCCGCCTCCCGCCGAAACCTCCGCTGAGAAAAGTGACCTCCGACCCAAGTGCAGCGGAGAAACCACCTGTCCGTCTACCGGGGGGTCGGCGCTGATAGATCCTGCGGGACTCCCGGACTATCACACGGGACGAGCACTGGCTGTAGAGTCCGCTGAAGGAGCCACCTGCCCGGCCCAGGGAAAAGTAAGGAAACAAGAAAGAGGAGGGATCCGGCCTCTCCCGTGAGTGGGAATGGTTCAGCCCAGGTAAAGCCACGCCCCCTCCTCCAGCATTGTGTGAATAGGAGGGAGAGTGGAGGCTCAATGCCTGGCAGCTGCTGAATAAAGCACAGTGACTATGTCCTGCACCCTGCCTGGTCTACTGCTGTATAATCATGGAGCGGCCTCATACACCTGTCCTGTCCAAATACACCTGTCCTGATCTATATGGCCCTGACCTCATACACATGTCCGGATCTATATGGCCCTGACCTCATACACATGTCCGGATCTATATGGCCCTGACCTAATACACCTGTCCTGATCTATATGGTCCTGACCTCATACACCTGTCCTGTCCAAATACACCTGTCCTGACCTCATACACCTGTCCTGATCTATATGGTCCTGACCTCATACACCTGTCCTGATCTATATGGTCCTGTCCTCATACACCTGTCCTGATCTATATGGTCCTGACCTCATACACCTGTCCTGATCCTCATGGTGCTGACCTCATACACCTGTCCTGATCTATATGGTCCTGACCTCATACACCTGTCCTGATCTATATGGTCCTGACCTCATACACCTGTCCTGATCCTCATGGTGCTGACCTCATACACCTGTCCTGATCTATATGGTCCTGACCTCATACACCTGTCCTGATCTATATGGTCCTGACCTCATACACCTGTCCTGATCCTCATGGTGCTGTCCTCATATTCCAGACCTGTCAGTGACTTCTTTGTATCCTATGTTGCTGTCCTCCCTGCCCCTCCCCTGTTCTGTATCACCTGTCTCTGACCTTTACCATTCACCTCCTGGGTGTTTGTTCTCACCTGTTCTTGGATCGGGTTGTGTTTGTTGTCTCGGTGTCTTGCATTGTTCTTTGCATTGTTCTTCACAGGTGACATTGCCCCTTCTTCCCTCCCTGTGACATTGTTGCAGCATCATCCGCAGCTCCTGTTGTAGTGATGAGCGGATAACTTGTCCGGTGTCCTACTGGAATTATTACAGCAATATGGAGCTCCCTATGATGATCGGGTGCAGAGAAGCACAGGAGCCAGAAGATGCAGTCGTAAATGAAATGATCTACTGATGTAATACAGTGTGCATTGCCATAGTGAGAGAGGCTGCCCATGTAATATCAAATGCATTATTATATATAATAAAACTTATTTATATCATGTGCTTTGCCTCTTATAATTGGTTTAATAATGTCCATTCTGTCATATAATTAGTATTAGTACATTATAATCAGGCCCCTCCCAGCATGTAATAAGTTATACATTATAATCAAGCCCCTCCCAGCCCCAGCATGTAATAAGTTATATATTATAATCAGGCCCCTCCCAGTATGTAATAAGTTATATATTATAATCAGGCCCCTCCCAGCATGTAATAAGTTCTATATTATAATCAGGCCCCTCCCAGCATGTAATAAGTTCTATATTATAATCAGGCCCCTCCCAACATGTAATAAGTTATATATTATAATCAGGCCCCTCCCAGCATGTAATAAGTTATATATTATAATCAGGCCCCTCCCAGCATGTAATAAGCTATATATTATAATCAGGCCCCTCCCAGCATGTAATAAGTTATATATTATAATCAGGCCCCTCCCAGCATGTAATAAGCTATATATTATAATCAGGCCCCTCCCAGCATGTAATAAGCTATATATTATAATCAGGCCCCTCCCAGCATGTAATAAGTTCTATATTATAATCAGGCCCCTCCCAGCATGTAATAAGCTATATATTATAATCAGGCCCCTCCCAGCATGTAATAAGCTATATATTATAATCAGGCCCCTCCCAGCATGTAATAAGTTATATATTATAATCAGGCCCCTCCCAGCATGTAATAAGTTATATATTATAATCAGGCCCCTCCCAGCATGTAATAAGCTATATATTATAATCAGGCCCCTCCCAGCATGTAATAAGTTATATATTATAATCAGGCCCCTCCCAGCATGTAATAAGTTATACATTATAATCAGGCCCCTCCCAGCATGTAATAAGTTATACATTATAATCAGGCCCCTCCCAGCATGTAATAAGTTATATATTATAATCAGGCCCCTCCCAGCATGTAATAAGTTATATATTATAATCAGGCCCCTCCCAGAATTTAATAAGTTATACATTATAATCAGGCCCCTCCCAGCATGTAATAAGCTATATATTATAATCAGGCCCCTCCCAGCATGTAATAAGTTATATATTATAATCAGGCCCCTCCCAGCATGTAATAAGTTATATATTATAATCAGGCCCCTCCCAGCATGTAATAAGTTATATATTATAATCAGGCCCCTCCCAGCATGTAATAAGCTATATATTATAATCAGGCCCCTCTCAGCATGTAATAAGTTATATATTATTATCAGGCCCCTCCCAGCATGTAATAAGTTATATATTATAATCAGGCCCCTCCCAGCATGTAATAAGTTATACATTATAATCAGGCCCCTCCCAGCATTTAATAAGTTATATATTATGATCAGGCCCCTCCCAGCATGTAATAAGTTATATATTATAATCAGGCCCCTCCCAGCATGTAATAAGTTATACATTATAATCAGGCCCCTCCCAGCATTTAATAAGTTATACATTATAATCAGGCCCCTCCCAGCATGTAATAAGTTATATATTATAATCAGGCCCCTCCCAGCATGTAATAAGTTATATATTATAATCAGGCCCCTCCCAGCATGTAATAAGTTATATATTATAATCAGGCCCCTCCCAGCATGTAATAAGTTGTACAGTTAGGGCCAGAATTATTTGGACAGTGACACAAGTTTTGGCATTTTAGCTTTTTACAAAACATATTGAATATCCAGTTATATTATCACTATGGGCTTAAAGTGCAGACCCTCAGCTTTAATTTGAGGGCATTCACATCCTAATTTGAGGAAGGGGTTAGGAATTACAGCTCTTTAATAAGTAGCTGCATCTTTTTCAAGAGACCAAATTTAATTGGACAATTATCTCAAAATATATTTAATGAGCTGTATGGGCTATTCCCTCGTTAATCCATCATCAATTAAGCAGGTAAAAGGTCTGGAGTTGATTCCAGGTGTGACATTTGCATTTGGAAGCTGTTGCTGTGAACCCACAACATGAGGTCAAAGGAGCTCTCAATGCAAGTGAAACAAACCATCGTTAGGCTGAAAAAATGAAGAAATCATCAGAGAGAAGCACAAATGTTAGGAGCGGCCAAATCAATAGTTGGGTACATTCTTGAAAAAAAAAAGAGCGCACTGGTGATCTCAGGAACTCCAAAAGGCCTGGACGTCCACGGAAGACAACAGTGGTGGATGATCGCAGAGTCCTTTCCATGGTGAAGAAAAACCCTGTCACAACATCTACCCAAGTGAAGACTCTCCTGGAAGTAGGTGGATCAGTATCTACCATAAAGAGTCTACCATAAAGAGAAGACGTCATGAGAGCAAGTACAGGCGTTTCACCATAAGGTGCAAACCATTAATCAGCCTCAAAAATAGAAAATTAGACTTTGCCTGTGGAAGCATGGTGAGGGCAGTGTGATGGCATGGTGGAGGCAGTGTGATGGCATGGTGGAGGCAGTGTGATGGCATGAAGGGGGCAGTGTGATGGCATGGTGAGGGCAGTGTGATGGCATGGTGGAGGCAGTGTGATGGCATGGTGGAGGCAGTGTGATGGCATGAAGGGGGCAGTGTGATGGCATGGTGAGGGCAGTGTGATGGCATGGTGGAGGCAGTGTGATGGCATGGTGGAGGCAGTGTGATGGCATGAAGGGGGCAGTGTGATGGCATGGTGGAGGCAGTGAGATGGCATGGTGAGGGCAGTGTGATGGCAAGGTGGAGGCAGTGTGATGGCATGGTGGAGGCAGTGTGATGGCATGAAGGGGGCAGTGTGATGGCATGGTGAGGGCAGTGTGATGGCATGGTGGAGGCAGTGTGATGGCATGGTGGAGGCAGTGTGATGGCATGAAGGGGGCAGTGTGATGGCATGGTGAGGGCAGTGTGATGGCATGGTGGAGGCAGTGTGATGGCATGGTGGAGGCAGTGTGATGGCATGAAGGGGGCAGTGTGATGGCATGGTGAGGGCAGTGTGATGGCATGGTGGAGGCAGTGTGATGGCATGGTGGAGGCAGTGTGATGGCATGAAGGGGGCAGTGTGATGGCATGGTGGAGGCAGTGAGATGGCATGGTGAGGGCAGTGTGATGGCAAGGTGGAGGCAGTGTGATGGCATGGTGGAGGCAGTGTGATGGCATGAAGGGGGCAGTGTGATGGCATGGTGAGGGCAGTGTGATGGCATGGTGGAGGCAGTGTGATGGCATGGTGGAGGCAGTGTGATGGCATGAAGGGGGCAGTGTGATGGCATGGTGAAGGCAGTGTGATGGCATGGTGGAGGCAGTGTGATGGCATGGTGGAGGCAGTGTGATGGCATGGTGGGGGCAGTGTGATGGCATGGTGGGGGCAGTGTGATGGCATGGTGGGGCAGTGCGATGGCATGGTGGAGGCAGTGCGATGGCATGGTGGAGGCAGTGTGATGGCATGGTGGAGGCAGTGTGATGGCATGGTGGAGGCAGTGTGGTGGCATGGTGGGGGCAGTGTAATGGCATGGTGGGGGCAGTGTGGTGGCAATGTGATGGCATGGTGGGGGCAGTGTGATGGCATGGTGGGGCAGTGCGATGGCATGGTGGAGGCAGTGCGATGGCATGGTGGAGGCAGTGCGATGGCATGGTGGAGGCAGTGTGGTGGCATGGTGGGGGCAGTGTAATGGCATGGTGGAGGCAGTGTGATGGCATGGTGGGGGCAGTGTCGTGGCATGGTGGAGGTAGTGTGGTGGCATGGTGGGGGCAGTGTGGTGGCAATGTGATGGCATGGTGGGGGCAGTGTGATGGCATGGTGGAGGCAGTGTGATTGCATGGTGGGGGCAGTGTGATGGCAAGGTGGAGGCAGTGTGATGGCATGGTGGGGGCAGTGTGGTGGCATGGTGGAGGCAGTGTGGTGGCATGGTGGGGGCAGTGTGGTGGCAATGTGATGGCATGGTGGGAGCAGTGTGATGGCATTGTGGGGGCAGTGTGGTGGCATGGTGGAGGCAATGTGATGGCATGGTGGGGGCAGTGTGATGGCATGGTGGAGGCAGTGTGATGGCATGGTGGAGGCAGTGTGATGGCATGGTGGAGGCAGTGTGATGGCATGGTGGAGGCAGTGTGATGGCATGGTGGAGGCAGTGTGATGGCATGGTGGGGGCAGTGTGATGGCATGGTGGAGGCAGTGTGATGGCATGGTGGAGGCAGTGTGATGGCATGGTGGGGGCAGTGTGATGGCATGGTGGGGGCAGTGTGATGGCATGGTGGAGGCAGTGTGGGGGCAGTGTGGTGGCATGGTGGGGGCAGTGTGGTGGCATGGTGGAGGCAATGTGATGGCATGGTGGGGGCAGTGTGATGGCATGGTGGGGGCAGTGTGATGGCATGGTGGAGGCAGTGTGATGGCATGGTGGAGGCAGTGTAATGGCATGGTAGGGGCAGTGTGATGGCATGGTGGGGGCAGTGTGATGGCATGGTGGGGGCAGTGTGATGGCATGGTGGGGGCAGTGTGATGGCATGGTGGAGGCAGTGTAATGGCATGGTAGGGGCAGTGTGATGGCATGGTAGGGGCAGTGTGATGGCATGGTGGGGGCAGTGTGATGGCATGGGCATGCATGGCTGCCTGGCACTGGGTCACTAGTGTTTATTGATGATGTGACTGGAGACAGAAGCAGCCAGATGAATTCTGAAGTGTTCAGGGATTTACTTTCTGCTCAGATTCAACCAAATGCAGCAGGTGATTGGACGTCACTTCACAGGACAGATGGACAATGACCCAAAACATACTGCGAAAGCCGCCCAGGAGTTTATAACGCAAAGAAGTGAAATATTCTGCAATGGCCGAGACACCAGATCTCACCCCGATCCAGCATTTCACCTGCTGAAGACAAAACCTAAGGCAGAAAGAGCCACAAACAATCAACAAGTGAAGACGCTGCAGTAACGGCCGGCAAAGCCTCACAGAGGAGGAAAAGCAGCGTGTGGTGATGCCCATGGGGTCCGGACTTCAGGCCGTCATTGCTGCACAGGATTCTCTACAAAGTATTAAAAAAACACATTTTATTTCTGGGAATGTTCATTTGTCCAATTACTTTTGAGCCCCTGAAATGAGGCGGCGGTGTAGAAAATGGCAGCAATTCCTAAACGATTCACAGGATATTTTTGTTCAACCCCTTGAATTAAACCTGAAAGTCTAAACTTCAATTGTATCTCAGTTGTTTCATTTCACATCTAATGTGGTGGCAGCGGAGCCCAAATCATGAAGATTGTGTCACTGTCCAAATAATTCTGCACCTCACTGTATATGATAATCCGGCCCCTCCCAACATGTAATAAGTTAGATATCATAATTATTAGACTCCTCCCTTATTTGAATAATTTGCATTTTACAAATACAAGTCCATTCCTCACCATTTGAAAAATGTCTGCATGCTGTCAGTGAATGGAAAAACTCCTGTTTACATCTAGAAGCTGAAAACTCCTACAGGTCTGATAATTCTCACAGCTGATGGTTTGTTTCAGTTGTATCCAATTCTCTGTGAGCTAAACATCCTGGTCTCAAATCTGATACGTTTTTCTGGCACTCATACATTGTAGCAAACTATCCAGACAGGAGAGAGATTGCTGCTGCTGCACAGAGGACTGTCTCGACTGGATACAATTGTTGCAAACCCTCAGCTGTTAGAAGTTTTATGTCTGTACTGTTTTCCTTTCATTGCCAGAAAACCGTGATCTTGAAAAAAGCTAGAAATGAAAACACGAAGTATATGAGAAAGTTGCAAAACTTTTTTATTATAAAAATGATTTACTCTTTAGACTTGGGCAGCGTGAAGTCCGGTGCAAATTTCAATGTAAAGTAAAACAATGAAAACAGAAAGTGCAAAGTCCAGTCTGCTGTATGTGGTGCCAAGCACCTAACCCAGATGCCAGGCACCTAACCCAGATGCCAAGCTTTTACCCAGATGCCAAGATTCAGTATGAGAAGACACAACAGTTTTTTTTTTAGTTTACAACAGTTGTGGAGCCACAGGCCGGGGCCCCAGAACTACATGTGGCCCCAAAGACGCTGGCTGGAGAGCAATTCTTTGAGGACTCCTTCACACGGGAATATTTCAAGTGATATTTCTATGAACCATTAAAGGGTAGTTAAAATAAGTGACCTATGTCTCTCCTCACCAGTCCGTAGGGTTTTCCGGGTCTTTGATATTGATGACCTATGATTAGGGTAGGTCTTTAATATCAGATCTGTGGGGGTCTGGCTCCTAGCACTCCCACCAATCATCAGGCTGCAGTGCTTCGGTGAGTGTTACAACCTTTTTATTGGACAGCGCCGTACTTTTGGTAGTGGTTGTGCCTGGTACTGCAGCTCAAGTGAATGGAACTAAGTTGCAGTACCAGGCACAACCACTACCAAATGTACGGCGCTGTGCCTGATAAGCAATGAAAAGGCTGCAGCGATCACTGGAGCGCTACACCACTCTGCAATCAGCTGATCGTGGGGGGTGCCTTGAATCGTAACCCCACTGATCTGATATTGATGACCTATCCCAAGGAAAAGTCCTTTAAGTAATGTTTGCCTTTCTCAGGTCTATATCTATGCATACGAGATGTGAAATGGTTGTCATTTTTGACCGGGTCGTTTTTTTGCCTAGCAACCACTATGATAGTTGCTAGGCAATCTGTCCCTATAGATCCACACCCATCCTATCAGGCAATCTGTGCTGTGTCACAAGGCATGATGGGAGGGACATTCAGAACAGGAAAGGTATTTATAGCCAAGCCTAAAATAATTCTTGACCATTTAGTTGAGGAAAGCGTACTGCACCTTTAATACTAATATCAATTGTGACCGAAATTCCCCTTTAAGAGCTGAGCTATAGTGAACGTCGACAATTGTCCTACATTCTGCTGGAACCCTTGTGTGTTATGACCTCGTTGGTTCCGCATCATGTCCAGTAGAAGGGCAGACGGTCCGGCACACAGTGACGAAGCAGATCAATGAATCTGCTGTCCTTCACGTTATTTTTGGGGATCCTAGTTCACGAGACATCACATGCCAAGGATGAAGACACCATAACCTTGTCTTGTCCGGCTCATCGACCTTGTAGAACGGCTTTTGCCTCTTACAATCCCATAACCCTAAAATGTGACCGGCCTGAAAATGCCCCTGTGTATTGGCAATACCTTGACATCTTCCATCCTCATGCACGGGCAGTGACCTTCACACAAAGTAGTGGTTCCTTCCCTCAAGATGAAGATCTCGACCATCAAGAACACTTGAAGGTCTTGGATTTGAGGTCAAGATCAGTCTTACTTTCGGGAAACCTCAAACTCCTGTCCCCAAGAGTGCAGGACACAGGAATCTACACCTGTAGGGATGAGAAGAAACATTTGGCCTATTACGAAATTGATATCCAGGACGCCCAAAACATTTACATCTCGCATGCCCGTTTGGGCCACAGAGTCCACCCTAACACTACCATAGACCTTGGCGAGGTGGGAACTGCGGAGGTGTTCACCGTATGGAGCGGCTGGCAGCCTTGTGATCGCTGCGGGATGTTGGGTGAAAGAAAGAAGGTTGGGTTCTGCTACATTAAGATCACGAAGAACTCCACAGTTATAGAGGAGCCCGGGCCGTGTGGACTTTTGCAATCCCATTTTAGTCCACTTCAATTTAATCACACGCCGGAATTGAGGATTGAGACGTGCGACGGGACTTGTCATGAGATCGCATCTACGGAGAACGAGGATCTCACCATGGTGGTGGACGATTATCACACTTATCTCCATGCGGATGCCTTGTTTAGGTGTCCAATGTCTTCGATCTACAAGTAAGTAAGAGGTAGAGGGTAGAAGTGGGGAGAAGATGTAAGTAGGGTTGGGGGATTCCACCGTTACTTCTGAGAAGTCATTGACTCCTTGAAATTCATTGCTACTGGTTGGTCAACATCTGGAGATCAACGTCTTGGACTTCTCAAAGGAATTCGGCCATGTTACCAAATGCCATCACCTCCTTCTTCTGAACCAAGGGTGGACATACTATATGCCCATGGCCCAGTAGGTATGGGGGCCCACTCCCGCATTAAAAGCCGCTTCCTACTGTCTATGGGTTGAGCTTATGAATTAGAAGGACATAAGGAGGATGAGATATTTAACAAGTGCCCCCTTCTGTCTGTGTCCGTCCTCGTTCGGCTCACGGGCTCCCACCGATATTATCTATGAATTCCAATGAAGAAGAAAAAATCAGCGAGCGGACCCAAGTGTTACGGATTGCGCTGCGGATTACCTGCGTAAGTCCAAATAGTTTAAGGTGTCACTAAACTTCTAAAAACTTGACTCCCACCCATTGCTAAAACGAAACAGCAGAATCGCTTGAGTGAGCGCTGTGCCGCTCTGTTTCTAATCGACTTCTCTCGCCTTTTCTTGGAGCGGTGTACCGGCTCAATAAAAAGTCTGTACACCGCTCCGAGGAAGACCAATCAGAAACAAAGCGGCATAACGCTCACCTGAGCGCTTCTGCCGCTTCGTTTTAGCGATCGTTAGGGGTCTCAGTACTCGGACCCACACTGGTCAAAACTTCTGCAGTGTCATTATGGCAAGTTTTTTAAAAGTTTTGTTACCCTTTAAAATAAAAATCAACTATACTCCCCTTCCCTGGTGCCCCCATGTCAACGCCTCCTAGGTACACAGCTGGTATCTGTACACCCGGCCTCTAACGATGACGTATCGTGCCGACATGCGACCGCTGCACTCAATCACAGGCTGCAGCGGTGGAGGCCGGGTATACAGGGACCGGTGGGGACCAGGGAAGCATTGAGCGCCAGGGCAGGTGAGTATATTTTTTTTTTAAGAGACATGAAAGTTGAATTCATTAACCCCTTCCCGAAATTTGACCTATGGCTACGTCATAGCCGAGTAGGGGAAGCATGGAGCGGGCTCACGGGCTGAGCCCGCTCCATACAATGCGGGTGTCGGCTGTATGTTACAGCCGACACTTCACAGTAACCCATTAAATGCCGCGGTCAATAGCGACTTCGGCATTTAAATAGTTAGAATGCAATCGCGGGGTGGCGATGGTTGCCATAGCAGCCTGGGGGCCTAATGAAGACCCCCAGATCTGCCCTCCCTGTGCTCCTATTAAGCCCTTCCTCTGGAAGGGGCTTAATAGAAGCCTGTCAGAAAGGCGATTTACTGCAATACATTAGTATTGCAGTATATAGTGCAAGCGATCCAATGATCGCTGGTTCAAGTCCCCGAGGAGGACTAATAAAAAAAAAGAGGAAAAATCTGTTGAATAAAGTTTTTTTTTATGTACAAAAAATAAAATATTAAAATTTTAAAAAAAAACCTTTTCCAATTTCCCCCTAAAGCATTGTAAAAAAATAAAAGTAAATAAATAAACATAATTGGTATCGCCGCAGCCGTAAAAGTCTGAACTATTACAATATATCATTATTTATCCCGCACGGTGAACGCCATAAAAATAAAAAAATTACGGGCTCTTGGAATTTGGCGACACAAAATACATTTTATTTTTCACAGTTCGTTTTTTCTTTATAAAAGTAGTAAAATATAGAAAAAACAATATATATTTGGTATCGCCGTGATCGTATTGACCCTCAGAAAAAAGTTAACATGTCGTTTTAATTTCCCGGGGAATTCCGTAAAAACGGCACGCAAAAAAACAATGGATGAATCGCAGTTATTTAATTTTCTACCCCACAAATTTTTTTTTCCCGTTTCCTAGTACATTATATGGCACGATAAATGGTGCTACGAAAAACTACAACTTGTCCCGCAAAAATCAAGTCCTCTTAGGACTATATCGATGGAAAAATCAAAAAGTTATGGCTTTTGGAACGCGGGGGAGGAAAAAACTAAATTGAAAATCTGAAAAATGGCTGCGGCGGGAAGGGGTTAATTCAACTTCATGATTGCCGCTCTATGTCCTGACATGTGACCTCCTATGTTTTCATCTACAGACCCGTATACTGGGAACACGGAAACGCGTCTTTTACCCGCCTACAGCAAATGATGAACAACGCGTCCTACGTCCTGGACAAGGCGACTGGAGGGGGGACCTTGTTTATTCCAGTCCTTAATAAATCGGAGGAGGGCGTCTACAGGTGTTACGTGGACCGTAGGCTGACGGGGCGGTTCCATGTGATATTCCTTAATGTGCAATATACCTCAGTCCCCCAACATTCCTCCATGTTTATGTCCATCATTACCGGTCTGTCCGTGTTCCTGGCGGTTCTTTTATTTGTAATCATCCTCCAGTACTGCAAGGAAACCACCGACCGCGTCATTCATTAGGATTGGACGTAAACAAGTATATTTGAATACATTTTGAAAATGTTCTTATTTTTTTCATTATTCAATTTATGTACGGTATGTGACGCTAAAGAGGAATGATGTGTGTCACGATCTAGGGGTATGTGGACCCAATCGGCCGCTCCGCCGTAGCCGAGTGTCAGCTGGCCAAATAACCGTCTATATAAAGTCCATGCAAAGTCCTTAGTACAAGAATACCTGTAAGAGTCCAGACAGTAGCAGAGGCTTTGGCACGGATGGAGCTTGATGTGGCAGACGGCGCAAGGCGTGGCGGATGACATCAGACGTGGCGGATGACATCAGACGTGGCGGATGACATCAGACTTGGAGAATGACATCAGACGTGGTGGATGACATCAGACGTGGTGGATGACAGCAGACGTGGCAGATGACACCAAACGTGGCAGATGATACACACGACTCCGACTTAAGGCTCAGGTACAGGAAACAACTCAGCAACAGGATACAGGAAGCAGGATACGGGAACACTGGGAGCAGGATAAAACGTAGGGACCGTTTGCAATACGAACATGAGTAGACAACAGCAACACTCAGGCAAGGAGTGGAAGGGCAGAGCCCTTTCTATAGTCCAGGGTGATCTAGGGATTAATTAGGGAACTTTTAGTATGCGCGCGCTGGCCCTTTAATCCCAGGGACGAGCGTGCGCACCTTAGCACACAGTCCAGGGCAGGATGGCCGCGCGAGCTGGCGTCTCCGAGGAGGGATATGCTGGCAAGTGGCCAGGAGTCTGCGGTCACGGCAATCCGACGGTGGTTGGCGTCGTCAGTCCGCGGCCGCAGCCGTAACAACGTGACTCCATTTTTTCACATTGAAAGAAAATCCAAAATGTCGGAGGTTTAGTGGCCTATGAAATTACTATTCAATTCTATGGGCTGAGACTGGTGCTGTGATAAAGTTGCATTGCACTAATAGGGCCAGTTGCAGACAGAGGAAAAATCTCTGGTATCTGATTGGTTGCTAAAAGCTCAACTTTTTACAAAAATTCTACCACCTAACTTTATATGAGGAGATTATTTATGCCAGAGGATAAAATATCGGTATTGTGTAAACTGATCTAAATGTTAGTCTTGTTCATAGTTCTGTTTTTCTGATCCAGAGTACCAAATCTCCTGCACACTAAAAGAATTACATGATCAAATTCTGTCTGCCTGCAGCCACCACTAGAGGGAGCTCAGGAGCTTACTGCATACTGTGTTATTATTGAGTTCAATGTATTACCAGTATGCAGCAAGCAAGGGAGATGTACCTAGCATTAGTCTGGGGTCTTGAGCGCCATAAATAAGATGTAATTGACAGCAGCTAACATTGGCGCTCCGCTCTCGCAGTATCCCGTGCCTTTGCATTATTCATGGGTTAATCAATTCTAATTAACGCAGTAACCGGGACCTGATTCTTCACCCGTTTGTTTTAACCCTTCTGCACAGAATTCAGGACCTCCTGTATCTAAAGTGTCCCCAATTGGCGGATCACCTCCTCCGAAAACCAATATGGCCGCAGGACATAGGAATTGTCACTGTGTGGCTGTGTATAGCCATTGGTTTAGCTATGTCTATACGGTATATCACTATATAGCTCGATCAATTTGCCATTCAGGACCCTGAAAAAGCTGAGTCACAAAAGCAGCGGCAATCGTATTGGTAATCGTATCACCCAGCTTTCCCAGAAACTGATATAAATGGTCCAGAATTTGCCAAAAATGCGTCTATGCAGATTGGACTGAGAAATAATCGAGTGCCGCCGCTGGAGATGTCATCGGCTTCACAGCAGGTTTGGTCCAGATGAGTAAATGACTTGATCGCTCGGTGAACAATGAGTCGTTGTGGCGTCCGGCTGCGTGGATCATACAGTGCATTGATGATGTCCCTCGCATGGAGTAATGTTTGTGACTCATGGTCCTGTATTAATAATCCGACCCTTTGTTTAGGTGATTTACGCACTGGCGCCGTGGCCCCCCGGCTGTGACAGACACAACCAGGACAGAGTAACCTGCCGCCATGTCACAAATACGTACAGCACAACTGCTAACAAAAACTTCTCTCCATCCCGGGGAGAAGACATTTCCACCTTAAATTAAAAAAAATATGAAAAATAATCCCCCCCAAAAAAAATATGAAAAATAATCCCCAAAAAATATTCCCGCGTCGTCCCCTTCTTTCAGGTTATTACAAATTCATTTCAGCCTTAAATAAAAAAAAATATGAAAAATAATCCCCAAAAAAAAAAATATGAAAAATAATCCCCCCAAAAAAAATATGAAAAATAATCCCCCAAAAAATATTCCCGCGTCGTCCTCTTCTTTCAGGTTATTACAAATTAGTTTCAGCCTTCTCTTCTTTATATCTATATTGACGTCAGTAGAGCTTACAGAAGTAGTCATCCAGCTTTCCTCGTAGACTGAGCGGCAAATGTATCAGGGCAACATATCGCTACTAGGTAATCAGATCCGCTCTTCAGATGTCTGGGAAAGCTGGGTGAGGAGTTGTCATAGAGCACGCTCAGCGTTCCCAGAATAACCAAAAATTCTTCAATGGAATTTGGAACAATTGGAAAGAATTTTTTTCTCATTTTTTTTTTTTTTAGGAAATGTTTTAACCCCTTAGTGACCGGCCTATTTTAGGTCTATTTTTTTTAACGTTTTTCCATCATCTCATTCAAAGAGCTATCGTTTTTTTTATTTTTCCGTCGACGTAGCCGTATAAGGTCTTTGTTTTTTTGTTGTATTTTTGAATAGCGCCGTTTTGGGGTATTTATAATTTATTGATGAACTTTTTTTGGGTAGGGGAATAGAAAAAAACCCAGCAATTTTACCACTTTTTTGCGTCCTAAATTTACGCAGTTTACCGTGTGGTGTAAAAAACACAATGACTTTATTCAGCGGGTCGTTACGTTTGCGACGATACCAAATTCATCTCGTTTTCTTATGTTTTACTTTGATACTTTTTTTTTAAAATTATTTGTGTTTGTGTTTCAATATTTGAAGAGCGGTAACTTTTTTTATTTTTCCGCGGATGCAGTTGTAGGAGGGCTTTTTTTTTTTTGCGGGACGAGTTTTTATTGGTACCATTTTATTCTACCATCGTAGAAGCGACTTTTTGATCACTTTTTGGCAATTTTTTTTTTAAGGCGGAATGCACAGAAAACAGCAATTCTGACATTGTTTTTTATTTTATTTTGTACGGCGTTCGTCGAGCGGGTTAAATAATGTAATAAGTTTATAGTTGGCGTTGGCGGTCGTTACGGACGCGGCGATACTAAATGTTTTTTCATAATGAAGCATTTTGTAAGGGGAAAAAGTGGGTTTTTCATTTTTTTTACTTTGGATTTTTATTTATTTATCATAAACTTTTATTAAACTTTTTTTTAACTTTTTTATTAGTCCCACTAGGGGACTTTACTATGTGATCATCTGCTCGCTTTTATAAAACACTGCAATACTTCCAGTGCCGGCGGGGTGAGGGGGGCAGCCGCCTCCCTCCAAAACCACTCCGTTGTGGCGCTCGCTATTGAGCGCTGCATCTGAGGGGTTAAATGAGCGTGATCCATACTTATATCGATCTCGCCTGTTCGAGCAGGGCTGCTCCCTACCTCCGGTAACTGGGAGCAGGAAGATTTAATTTCTCCTGGCAGCGATTGCTTATTCCGATGCAGCGCCGTAAAAGCACCAATGGGCGGTCACTAACGGGTTAAAGGGGCGCTCCACCTTTATGTAAGTAAAGATCAATCATTGTGTGATGAAAAAGTTTTCTACAACTTTCTAATATACTTTGGGGCAGATTTACTAGTGTGATGGTGCCTAGAACTTGTCGTAAAATGCACCAAAATGTGGCGCATAATGTCGCGTGACGTTTTAGACCTATTTATGAAGCAAATCCGCAAAAAAGAACAGATATTGCGCCTCACGAGACACATAAAAAGTGTCTTAAAAATGGGGTGTGGCTTAGCAAAAAAAAAAAAAAGAGAGAGAGAGAGAAAAAAATGGGGGTGTGGCTTAAAATCCACCACAGTGCACCAAGATTTTGGCACAAAAAAACGGTTGTAAATTAAGCCAATGAAGAGGTGGTGTCAGGAAAAATGTCTAGCATCTTCTGACCGCCTGGTCTCTGGCTAAATATTACACACTATTACTAAATCTGCTCCTTTGTGTTTCAATTCCTCAACATTTTCAAGATCTCTGCATGCTGTCAGTGAAGCTGTACAAATCTAATACTTCTCACAGCTGAGGGTTTGTAACAATTGTATCGAGTCTAGACAATCTCTCGTGAGGTAGATACATCAGCAGCAGAATTCTCTCTCCTGTCAGGTGAGAAAGCTGTCGGTCGAATGTTTATTTGGCGGGCCGATATTCCTACACATTCCCCCATACACATGCAATTTGGGCTCGGCCATACGTTCAGGTATTCTGAATGGGGAGAGGGGAGAAAGCGGCTGCAAGGCATCTCTGGTGGCGGCTAATCTCCCCTGAGAACAAAAGGATCGGACATGTTGATATTAGATAGTCACCTGACAAAAGAGAAGAGATGTAGAAGTTTTTGCTTTATACTTTTATTTCTTTTTGGATCCACTTTTTGGCTTTGGTTAAAAAAATTGGCGTAGAAAAGTCGCAAAAGGGTCCAACTGTTGGCCTTTTTACGGCACCCTCGTCTCATTTGCGGGAAGGGGCGTGGCCTCAGGGAAAGGGGGCATGCCCACATTTATTATAATTTAGGCCAGAGAATTGGCGTAAATTACAGTGGAGAACGATGCCAGCATTTCACTCTATGGGGCCACCCCCCACCAGATTATCCCCTCACCCTTTCCATTAGACATTTAAAGAAATAAAATGAAAAAGAAAATAATTATACTATCCGCTCCCCTCCGGCTCCCTCATCACTCCAGCGCCGCTCATACAAGGACCTGATGCCGGGCAGCCTGAGGACGTCGTATGTGACGCAGCACTGATGACGTTGAAGTGCAGTGAAGCATATAAGGTCCGGACGCTGCTCGGCCTCAGGCTCTTGTATGAGCGGCGCTAGAAGGATGAAGGAGCGGGAGAGGGGAGAGAAGGAGCGCTAAGGTGAGTATGTGGTTTGATTTTTTTTGGCCGACGGGGGGGATGTATGACGCACGGCACGGTTGCAAGATGCAACACATTTATTAAAAGGATTTTGCCTCTTAAAGGGAAACTAAACTTCTAACTTGATTGGTGGAGGTCCGAGCACTGAGACCCCCACCAATCGCTAAAACGAAGCGGTAGTCGTGCTCGTGTAAGCACTGAACCGCTTCGTTTCTGTTCGGCTTTTTCCGGAAATGAATGTATCAGAGTACGGGCTCATTATAAAGTCTATGAGCCTGTACTCCGATACATCGGCTTTCCGGAAGAAGCCGAACAGAAACGAAGCGGCTGAGCGCTCACACGAGCACGACTACCGCTTCGTTTTAGTGATCGGTGGGGTCTCAGTGCTCGGACCCCCACCAATCAAAACTTCTGACATGTCACTATGCCATGTCAGAACTTTGTTGAACGTTTAGTTACCCTTTAATAAATGTGTCAGAGTTTACTCCAACTTTTCCAGTCTTAATAAATTCTCCCGTAACCTTTTATAGGAAATATAGAAACATCCAACCATGCTCGCCCGGCTGTTTCTGCATCTCCCATTCATTTCTATGCAGAGTGACCAGACACGTGATTTCAGCAGTGGTTTTGTTTTGTTTTTCTTAAATAAAAATGTGTATTTTAATTTTATTCAATTTTTTTAAACTTTTTGAGATACAGCTGCTTTGTATCCTGTATACAGAACAGCTGAATCTAGCGCTGAAACCTGTATCTGTCATTCTCTGACACGCAGGATCGAGCTGTTACCGATCACATCTAAGTTCATATCATAGCAGGTGGATCCTGCGTGAACCTGCTGACACTCAACCTGTCAGTCCTGCTGATCTAACGGATACAGGTTTCGCGGCAAGATACAGCTGCTCTGTATACAGGCTACAAAGCAGCTGTATCTCAAAAAGTTAAAATAATTTTTAATAAAAAGGATTTAGAAAGTTGCACTAAACGCACTGATATATATATAAAAACCTCCAGGATGACACTTTTATTACATATCTAGTTGATTATAGTGTTTAGCAGGAAATTCTTATTGGTGGTGTGGACGGAGATAAGAAAGAGCAGAGCTTTTATAGTGAACCGTCATAGCAAGTGGTTTGTACAAAATGATCTTGTAAATTATAGGGGAACGGAAATGTAGGAAAAGAAACGCTGTGAAGGTCTTAGGGGATTTGTCTTCTGAACACTTCTCCCTATAATAATTACTTTCTAGTATTTATGAGCCATCAGCGGAGATCATATTGTAGATTCCGAAGTCCCTCGTAAAGGCAAATGGTCTATATACCGGATTGGGGGTTTTATAGCACAAACCAAAACAGGACCCCCTCTTTGTATAGGTGTAGACTATGCTCTCATACCACACCAAGTGCTTGTTCATACCCATCCTTCATAGTCCTTGTAGAAGACCAGGGCAGTATCATGTCTGGATCAGTTCATCCCTCTCAACCACCACCATTGGTCCGTAATGCAAGTTCTTTCCTTCAGTATTGACTCCCTTTTATCTCTGCTTCATCAGGGCACAGCTAATATCAGTGATTACATCTTAGCTACATTGTCTATTGGAGTCTGAAATCCCCCTCCAGTCAAATCATAGTCTTAGACTGCTGCCCTATCCCTCCCCCATGCTTTACACTGCAGCTCCACTTATTCAGATTGACTGCTGTGTATAAGCACAAGCTCAGCAGGATGTCAGTACATAGAGAGCTGATTTCCATGGTATCGTCCTCGACTTCCAGCAACCTGTAGTTCTCTTTCTCTGTAAATATTTAGAAACTCCCTCAGTCTCCAAAACAATCTGTCTGAAGAGGGGAGGGGGGGATGCGGCTGCAGTTTCTCTTTGTATCTATGTGACTGCGTGCTGTGAGAGGGGAGGAGGGGGATTCAGCTGCAGTCTCTCTTTGTATCTATGAGACTGCGTGCTGTGAGGGGAGGAGGGGGAGGCGGCTGCCATTTCTCTTTGTATATATGAGACTGCGTGCTGTGAGAGGGGATGTGGCTGCAGTTTCTCTTTGTACCTATGAGACTGCGTGCTTTGGCAGGGGAGGAGGGGGAGGCGGCTGCAGTTTCTCTTTGTATCTGTGAGACTGCGTGCTGTGAGAGGGGAGGATGGGGATGCGGCTGCAGTTTCTCTTTGTATCTGTGACTGCATGCTGTGAGAGGTGAGGAGGAGGAGGCGGCTGCCATTTCTCTTTGTATCTGTGAGACTGCGTGCTGTGAGATGGGCTGCAGTTTCTCTTTGTATCTGTGAGACTACGTGCTGTGAGAGGGGAGGAGGGGTATGCGGTTGCAGTTTCTATTTTTATCTGTGAGACTGCGTGCTGTGAGAGGGGAGGAGGGGGCTGCAGTTTCTCTTTGTATCTGTGAGATTGCGTGCTGTGAGAGGGGAGGAGGGGTATGCGGTTGCAGTTTCTATTTTTATCTGTGAGACTGCGTGCTGTGAGAGGGGAGGAGGGGGCTGCAGTTTCTCTTTGTATCTGTGAGATTGCGTGCTGTGAGAGGGGAGGAGGGGGATGCGGCAACAGACTCTCTTTGTATCTATGAGACTGCGTGCTGTGAGAGGGGAGGAGGAGGATGCGGCTGCAGTTTCTCTTTGTATTTAAGAGACTGCGTCCTGTGAGAGGGGAGGAAGGGGATGCGGCTATAGTCTCTCTTTGTATCTATGAGACTGCGTTCTGTGAGAGGGGAGGAGGGGGATGCGGCTGCAGTGTCTCTTTGTATCTAAGAGACTGCCTGCTGTGAGAGGGGAGGAGGGGGATACGGCTACAGTCTCTCTTTGTATCTATGACACTGTGTGCTGTGAGAGGGGAGGAGGGGGGTGCGGCCGCAGTTTCTCTAAGTATCTATGAGACTGCGTGCTGTAAGGGGAGGAGGGGGAGGCGGCTGCCATTTCTCTTTGTATCTATGAGACTGCGTGCTGTGAGAGGGGATGTGGCTGCAGTTTCTTTTTGTACCTATGAGACTGCGTGCTGTGGGAGGGGAGTAGGGGGAGGTGGCTGCAGTTTCTCTTTGTATCTGTGAGACTGCGTGCTGTGAGAGGGGAGGATGGGGATGTGGCTACAGTTTCTCTTTGTATCTGTGACTGCATGCTGTGAGAGGGGATGAGGGGGAGGCGGCTGCCATTTCTCTTTGTATCTGTGAGACTGCATGCTGTGAGAGGAGAGGAGGGGGATGCGGCTGCAGTTTCTCTTTGTATCTGTGAGACTACGTGCTGTGAGAGGGGAGGAGGGGGATGCGGCTGCAGTTTCTCTTTGTATCTGTGAGATTGCGTGCTGTGAGAGGGGAGGAGGGGGATGCGGCAACAGTCTTTCTTTGTATCTATGAGACTGCGTGCTGTGAGAGGGGAGGAGGGGGATGCGGCTGCAGTTTCTCTTTTTATCTGTGAGACTGCGTGCTGTGAGAGCGGAGGAGGGGGAGGCGGCTGCAGTTTCTCTTTGTATCTGTGAGATTGCGTGCTGTGAGAAGGGAGGAGGGGGATGCGGCAACAGTCTCTCTTTGTATCTATGAGACTGCGTGCTGTGAGAGGGGAGGAGGGGGATGTGGCTGCAGTTTCTCTTTGTATTTAAGAGACTGCGTGCTGTGAGAGGGGAGGAGGGGGATGCGGCTATAGTCTCTTTTTGTATCTATGAGACTGCGTACTGTGAGAGGGGAGGAGGGGGATACGGCTACAGTCTCTCTTTGTATCTATGACACTGTGTGCTGTGAGAGGGGAGGAGTGGGGTGCGGCTGCAGTTTCTCTTTGTATCCATGAGAAAGTGTGCTGTGAGAGGAGAGGAGGGGGATGCGGCCACAGTTTCTCTTTGTATCTATGAGATTGCATGCTGTGAGAGGGGAGGCAGAACTAGTACGACACCTGATTGGCCAGAGCACAATACACCAGTAAAAAAATCACTCAATCTAAATGGGTCACTTGGGATGGGTGGGGGGGGGGGGGGGCAGAGGCTCGCAGTTTTTATGCCAGGTCCAAAAGTTAAATGGTTCCTCCAAAGGTAGCAACGTTTACTGATGTGAATTCACACATGGTATTGTGTCCTATGATTCCGGCCATCTTGTGTTGGTTCACATGGAGTAGGAAGGAGAATTGTATACATAGTCATTCAACGTGGACGCTCTGAAGGTAACCGCACGTAGCCGCGACTGTACTGTCGTTCTGGAAGAGACTCCTAATGAAGGTTATTTTATATATTTTGCATGTTGCACATTTTTTACAATTTGTCCCCACAAAAATACATAAGACATAACCCGTAATCTGCTGGACAGGCCAAGGGTTAAAGGATCCGAGTGCCTGCTCAACAAAGCCCTGCTTGTGCGGGGCCCGGAGGCCTGGTCCAGTGGGACAATCCTTGTAGCTCTGTGGTTATTTGTCCTTTGTTTCGTGCAGAGGGTGGTATCACTTGGTACTGTTGGTGCGTTAACCAGGCATGACACACACAGCAACACATCTTTACTGGGAGAGGATATGACAAGCCTTCCTGTCTGACTGACCGGGGTAAGCACTTCATCCACAAATATAATAATAAAGTAATAATAATAATTATTATTTTATGATGATGTGATTTTTTTCCCCCTGGTAATTGCAATTATAAATTATTATATTATTATGATGATTATTATTATTATTATTAGTAGTTTTATTATCTTTATTATTATTTTTATTAGTTTATTTTATTATTATTTATCATTACTAGTAGTAGTTTTATTATTATTAGATTTTTTTAATATTTATTAGTAGTAATAGATTTATTATGTTTATTATTATTTTTATTATTTATTAGTATTTTTATCATAATAATTATTATTTATTAGTAGTAGATTTATTATATTTATTATTATGTTTATTATTATTATGTTTTATTTGTTATAGTTATTATTATTAGATTTTTTTAAATAATAATTATTATTATTAGTAGTAGTTTTATTATATTATTATAATTGTTGTTTTATTGTTTTATTTTTATAGTTATTATTATTATTCTTATCAGTAGTAGTATTTTTATTATGTTGTTATTATTGTTATGTTTTATTGTTTTATTTTTATAGTTATTAATATTCTTATCAGTAGTAATATTTGTATTATGTTATTATTATTATTATTATTATTATTATTATTATTATGCTTTATTGTTTTATTTTTATAGTTATTATTATTCTTATCAGTAGTAATATTTTTATTATGTTATTATTATTATTATTATGTTTTATTGTTTTATTTTTATAGTTATTATTATTCTTATGACTAGTAGTAGTTTTATTATAAAATATAAAGAGGTTTTATTCAGCCATTGTGTAGGCACTGGGAAATTGAAGGCATTTTCAATGGGAAGGTGAAGCGTTGCCTACGCACTGGGTGAATAAAATCTCTTTATATTTGATAATTACTTGAATTGCTGCCTTTTTCCTTGGATTTTTCTATTGATTAACTGAAGGCGACTTGGTCGAGACGTTTTGAGGCTTAGCACCCGCTAATATTTGGGTTTCCTATTACCGTGCAGCTCTTATATACCGTTTGGACTCCAGTAGTTTTATTATGTTTATTACTATTATAATTTATAAATAACATATGTTTTTTTCTATTAATAATATCTTTTTATTACATCATTGTTTGTGCTCTTATTATATTTATTTGAGCAATTCGATGCTCTGAGATCTGCAGCGGTTTTGTGTCGTATTATAATGGATTTACCAACTAGAAAATGAAGCCGTAAAATTTGTGCTTCCATATGTATTACAAAAAGTGCCATGAATTCAACGGGCGCAGCGCAAAACTTAACTGCGACAATCCAGGGGACAATCAGTTGAAGACCGTATCCCTCAGAAATAACAGGTGATCACTAGGAGTCCCAGCAGTGACCCCCTTTACTTTTTTTCCCAGTATACTGACTTCATAATCGTGACAAAATGACTGTCTAGGAGAATGGGGGGCTAGCTAGACTTGGGCACTGCCACTGCCAGGTCACATCCAAAACAAATAATAGCGCCACACAGTGCTTATAAAATATTTGTACTCATAGTAATGCACATAAAACAGTACCAACCCTATTAGTGCCCATATAATGGTACAGAATGGAGGTAGTGGCACTGTATATATTTGTTAGCAGAAGGAGGAAGTGGATTCACTGTCGCCCTCTGGTGGTAGTCTGAGAATTTGCATGTGTCATCTCTACCTGAAGGACTGCGGTAGTCACCCATGCGGCACAGGGAACCATGGGAGACAAAGATCCTCCTCTAAAATGAAGCTGTTGTAATGTTATCACGTTTGCTCAGTATATTCAATGACTGGAGATACAGCACTATTCTATGTCATGGTTTTACGAGGAGACTGGAGGTTTCCTTTAAGATTTTTTTATTTTATTTTAGAGTTGTTGTTTATATTTGTCCAACCCCCCCCCCCCCCCTTAGAATAATTCATGTTTTAGACCAGGAACATTTTACAGTTTTTTTCTTAAAAATGTTTAAACATAAAGTTGGTTTACCAAAGAGGTAGGGATCAATTGGTGTCATGGTCCCTAATGTTCAGAGCTCTGGGGGCCTTTCCTGAAATGTCTATTATAGTCAATACTTGTATTCCCTATGAAATAACAATTCTGGAACATATTTTCTTAGAACTCTGCTCTGCATCATTCCTCTGTTATTCCTCCTAGTAATTTGTGAATAAACCGACAACTGGGTATTGCTATTCCTCTTGTCCCTACACAGTTTTACTTTGTCAACACTGATTGGACAGTGTCACTCTGTGTAGGGACACATCTCCAACAGTTAACACCCAGTTGTCAATTTATTTATAAATTTCTAGGAGGAACTACAGAGGAACCACACAACATAAAGTTCTAAGAAAAGATGTTCCAGAATTGTTATGTAATGGGGAATATATGTATTTACTAACATAGACATGTCAGGAGATGGGACCGGTCCCCTTTAATGCTCTTATACTATCCTCACCTCTTCTACAAACAAGTTTTTGTAGGGAAGGAGCGGCTGTCATCTGGTAGCTGCTTTTTTTGGCTGATCACAGGAGAGGCAGCTGTTATTTGTCAGCTGTTTCCTTTATTTTGATCTACAGGAACACGGTCATTTATATTGGGGGGCATCATGACATGATCCTACTTCAAAAAGGGGAGAGTATTGCCTCCCATGCGGACCCCGGAGTAACATTTTTTGTACCCCCCTGCAGCCACGTTTCTTATACCTGGTTCACTTTCTATGATACATTTGTCACACTGTTACAATGTATCTTACAGAATTGATACTTACTGTACCTGTTTAACAGCTTTTATACAAACAGGAAACGCCGTCCTTTCAGGAAGCACTGACGTAAAGGGATTTTCCAGCGTTCTACATATAAAGCTTCATCATTGTATAACTTTCTAATATATCTTGTATTTCCGTTCCTCAACAGTCAATGAATAGGGACATTGTTGTTTATATCCAGAGGCTGAACACACCTAGTACTTCACACAGCTGAGGGTTTGTTACAATTGTATCCAGTCTAAGGCCAAGTTCCCATGAGTCGGATACGCTGCGTAAAAACTGCACAGCATATCCGACCTGGAACCCGCAATACATTCTGCCCGAAAAATCGCACCAGATTGTGGTGCGTTTTGTCAGATGGATTTTCCGCTGCGGGGAAAAACGCACCTACTTACCTAGGTCGTTGTTATGGCGTCGCGTCCCTCCTGTGCAGTGTGGTCCGGCCTCCCTCGATGACGCATGTAGCCCATTTGACCGCTGCAACCTGTGATTGGCTGCAGCGGTCGCATGGGATGCACCATCATCCCAGGAGGCCGGACTGGATGAAGAAACACAGACTTCTGGGTAAGTATGTTTTTTTTTTCTTTTTTCGTAGTTGCGATTTTTGCGGCGTAATCGCTGCGAATACGCCGCAAAAGTCGCTAAACTTGGCTTTCTGTTGCGGAATTTGCATTCAATGGGGAAAACACGCAACGGAAAAACGCTGCGTTTTTTTATTGCCGCACAGATTTCCGTTGCGTAAATTCTGCAGTGTTCACGCTACGTGGGAAACAATACTAAATACATTAGCAGCAGACATGCTACAATGTATCAGCGCAGGTACAATGTATCAGTCTACAGACTCTTTAGCTCACAGTGGATTGCCCAGACTGGGCACACTTGTTACAAACCTTCTGCTGTGAGAAGTATTTATGTCTGTCAGCCTCTGAATGTAAACAAGAGTGTTCCCATTCACTGACAGCTAGCAGAGATCTTGAGAGTGGTAATGATGAAATATGGTAAACATGAATAGATTAGAAAATGCTGAATATTTAATCATTTAGCGTTCAAGCTTTATTTACATAAATATTGGAAAACCGCTTTAATAATATCCCTCATTGGTTACTACCGTACATAGGGGGTGTGTGCTCGTGCTTTCCTCCCGTGAGGGGCGGAGCCTATTCCAAATTTTTGCTATGGGGCCCTTATTACGCCTCTAGTAATGTCCCTTTGATACAACGTATAAACTGCAACATAATCATCTTCAAGTATTTCGATCTATGTGACGATCTGCGTACGATTAACACGAGCCCGATCCTGGCGAGCAGGACGCGCTATGATGGTATGTTCACACAGGGCGGATATGCTGCGTAGAAAACACACAACGTATCTACCCCGGTCGCCGCAACTAATTCCGTAAGAAAAACCGCACCAAATTGTGGTGCAGTTTTTCGGCCGGAATGTCCGCTGCGGAAAACGGCAGGTAAAAAAAAATAGTTTCATACTTACCCACAGCCACGGCGACGCGTCCCCCTGCCGTCCAGCAGCCCGGCCTTCTGGGATAACGTTTTGTCCCAATCACAGGCTGCGGCGGTCAAATGGGATGAAATGTCATCCCAGGAGGCCGGCCTGGATGAAGAAGCACAGAATTCTGGGTAAGTATAAGATTTTTTTTTTCTGAGTTGCGATTTTTGCGGCAGAATTGCATCTTTTCCGCCACAAAAATTGCAACATCTGCTGCTTGTACAGGTTTTTATCTCCGCATTGAATTCAATGGAGAAAACCCGCAACGAAAAAGCAGAAAATCCGCAGTATTTACGCTAGGTGTGAACTGACGCTAAGGCTCAGCTTTAATTATCGCGCTGCAAAATGTCACATGGCAGATCTAATGTTTTCTCCTGAATTCCGGGAGACAAAGGATTATTCTTGGCCACGTCGTCTGTTTGTAGAGGGATTTTAATTCTAATCCCGGACATCACAATATTATTCTAAGCGACACTTTATATTTCTTTCCAGAGCATTTTCCCTCTAAAAATAAAAACATGACCTGGAAACATCAGTCGTTGAGTCGTCTTCTTGTGTGAAATGTTTTAGTATTCCTGTCCGGTAGAACTTCATCACAGCCCAGACAATAGGATCACTGTCCCTTTAATACCACCCATTCTCATCTCTATCTTATGTAGCTGAATACAATGGCGTCATTGTTCCCTGTTATCAACCATTTCAGACTGGGAAGAGGCTGAAAGTAGGGCAGGTAAAGATAATCTATTGTTCTCTGTTATCAGCCATTCAAGTCTAGTTAGCGGATGGGACTGTCGGGTTCTAAGGCTCTATACACACGACAGGGTCAGTGTCGGCCGATAAAAACTGCCGTTTTGGTCCGTTTTTCTCGGCCGTTTTGCATGCGTTCCGGGCCGTGTTTGCGTTTTTAATGGCCGATTTTAACCCGTTTTGCATGCGTTTTTTTCCCTGTCCGTTTTAAAAACGGATGAATTTCATTCGTAAATTTTCTGCCACACCCTGCCCTCTCCAGATAATGCCACACACTGCTCTCTGTAGGTAATGCCACACAGCCCCCCTGTAGGTAATGCCACACAGCCCCCCTGTAGGTAATGCCACACAGCCCCCCTGTAGGTAATGCCACACAGCCCCCCTGTAGGTAATGCCACACAGCCCCCCTGTAGGTAATGCAACACAGCCCCCCTATAGGTAATGCCACACAGCCCCCTGTAGGTAATGCCACACAGCCCCCCTGTAGGTAATGCCACACAGCCCCCCTGTAGGTAATGCCACACATCCCCCCTATAGGTAATGCCACAGCCCCCCTGTAGGTAATGCCACACAGCCCCCCTGTAGGTAATGCCACACAGCCCCCCTATAGGTAATGCCACACAGCCCCCCTGTAGGTAATGCCACACAGCCCCCTGTAGGTAATGCCACACAGCCCCCCTGTAGGTAATGCCACACAGCCCCCTGTAGGTAATGCCACACAGCCCCCCTGTAGGTAATGCCACACAGCCCCCCTGTAGGTAATGCCACACAGCCCCCCTGTAGGTAATGCCACACAGCCCCCCTGTAGGTAATGCAACACAGCCCCCCTATAGGTAATGCCACACAGCCCCCTGTAGGTAATGCCACACAGCCCCCCTGTAGGTAATGCCACACAGCCCCCCTATAGGTAATGCCACACAGCCCCCCTGTAGATAATGCCACAGCCCCCCTGTAGGTAATGCCACACAGCCCCCCTGTAGGTAATGCCACACAGCCCCCTATAGGTAATGCCACACAGCCCCCTGTAGATAATGCCACAGCCCCCCTGTAGGTAATGCCACACAGCCCCCCTGTTGGTAATGCCACACAGCCCCCTGTAGGTAATGCCACACAGCCCGCCTGTAGATAATGCCACAGCCCCCCTGTAGGTAATGCCACACAGCCCCCTATAGGTAATGCCACACAGCCCCCTGTAGATAATGCCACAGCCCCCCTGTAGGTAATGCCACACAGCCCCCCTGTTGGTAATGCCACACAGCCCAACTGTTAGTAATGCCACACAGCCCCCCTGTTGGTAATACCACACAGCCCCCCTGTAGGTAATGCCACACAGCCCCCCTGTGGGTAGGGCTACACAGCTCCCTTGTACATAGCCACCCCCCAGAGATGGCACCTCCCCTACCTTCCTGTAGGGGACCGCTCCAGGAGAAGTCCCTGACTTCACTGTCCATATATGGACAGTGAAGTCAGGGACTTCTCCTGGAGCAGAATTTCCGGCCACAGCTTCGGGAGCAATAAAATACCCTTCTCTTCCTCCTCACATGCACTTTGGACTGTGAGGAGGAAAAAAGAGCGAGCGAGCGACTGACAGTCAAAAGATCGGCCGTGTGAATAGCCCCATTTGGGGTCTACTGTTCCTACTGCGGCCGTGTGAATAGCCCCATTTGGGGTCCACTGCTCCTACTGCGGCCGTGTGACAGCCGTTCAAAGAGCGGCCGTCACACGGCCGAGAATCCCTGTCGTGTAAATAGGGCCTAAGGCTGTGTTCAAATCAGCGTTCCTTTCCGCTGAGGGGTTCCATCTGAGGTTTCCGTCGGGTTAACCCCTCAGCGGAAAGGCAAACGGAAACCTCAGCTTCCGTTTCCCTCACCACTGAACTCAATGGTGACGGAAACCTAGCTAATGGTTTCCGTCTGTCACCGTTGTGACAGCGTTCCGTTGTTGGACGGAATCAATAGCGCAGTGGACTGCGGGTGCTGCAACTAACGTGTCCGACCTCACAATTTGTCGTTCCTCAGCACTGATGACAGAGAGACAGAAGGGCGAGACTCCAGTACGGAAAAGAGTTCAAAAATTGGATCACTGAGAAGTGGAAAAACATCTCCTGGTCAGATGAATCCAGATTTCTGTGGCACTTGCTGATTGGAGGGTCAGAATTTGGCGCAAGCGGCATGAAAAGGTGAACCTTTCCTGTCAGGTGTGAACAGTTCAGGCCAGTGGAGGTGGAGTAATGGTCGGGGTATGTTTTCCTGGCATACCCCGGCTCCTCTGAGACCGGTGGGTGGACGGTTAAACAGTAGGACTTACCTAAGCAATGTGGCCGCCCAAGTTCATCCCTTCATGGCGGCTGCGGTAGAAAGAGACTACGGCGAGAAGCTTTCCTGTTCGCATGGCCAATATTCCTGCAGACGGTACCATCTCCTAGTGGAATCTGTGTTCTGAAGACCAAAGGAGGACCAGCGCGCTACTAAATGGGGGTCTCTAATAAAGCGGCCATTCAGTATATATATATATATATATATACAGTGAAGGAAATAAGTATTTGATCCCCTGCTGATTTTGTAAGGTTGCCCACTGTCAAAGACATGATCAGTC
The DNA here is from genome assembly GCF_050947455.1 of Rhinoderma darwinii. Classification (NCBI taxonomy): domain Eukaryota; kingdom Metazoa; phylum Chordata; class Amphibia; order Anura; family Rhinodermatidae; genus Rhinoderma; species Rhinoderma darwinii. The sequence continues at coordinate 100,524,608 of NC_134696.1, read as the reverse complement.
TAGAATTTTTAGGCTAGGTTAATTTTACCAGTGAGAGATAGATTATATTTAAAAAAAAACAGAAAATCACATAGTCAAAATGATATATATTTATTTGCATTGTGCACAGAGAAATAAGTATTTGATCCCCTACCAACCATTAAGAGTTCAGCCTCCTCCAGACCAGTTACTGCTCCAAATCAACTTGGTGCCTGCATTATAGACAGCTCTTACATGGTCACCTGTATAAAAGACTCCTGTCCACAGACTCAATGAATCAGTCTGACTCTAACCTCTACAACATGGGCAAGACCAAAGAGCTTTCTAAGGATGTCAGGGACAAGATCATAGACCTGCACAAGGCTGGAATGGGCTACAGAACCATAAGTAAGACGCTGGGTGAGAAGGAGACAACTGTTGGTGCAATAGTAAGAAAATGGAAGACATACAAAATGACTGTCAATCGACATCGATCTGGGGCTCCATGCAAAATCTCACCTCGTGGGGTATCCTTGATCCTGAGGAAGGTGAGAGCTCAGCCGAAAACTACACGGGGGGAACTTGTTAATGATCTCAAGGCAGCTGGGACCACAGTCACCAAGAAAACCATTGGTAACACATTACGCCGTAATGGATTAAAATCCTGCAGTGCCCGCAAGGTCCCCCTGCTCAAGAAGGCACATGTACAGGCCCGTCTGAAGTTTGCAAATGAACATCTGGATGATTCTGAGAGTGATTGGGAGAAGGTGCCGTGGTCAGATGAGACTAAAATTGAGCTCTTTGGCATTAACTCAACTTGTCGTATATGGAGGAAGAGAAATGCTGCCTATGACCCAAAGAACACCGTCCCCACTGTCAAGCATGGAGGTGGAAACATTATGTTTTGGGGGTGTTTCTCTGCTAAGGGCACAGGACTACTTCACCGCATCAATGGGAGAATGGATGGAGCCATGTACCGTCAAATCCTGAGTGACAACCTCCTTCCCTCCACCAGGACATTAAAAATGGCTCGTGGCTGGGTCTTCCAGCACGACAATGACCCGAAACATACAGCCAAGGCAACAAAGGAGTGGCTCAAAAAGAAGCACATTAAGGTCATGGAGTGGCCTAGCCAGTCTCCAGACCTTAATCCCATCGAAAACTTATGGAGGGAGCTGAAGATCCAAGCTGCCAAGCGACAGCCTCGAAATCGTAATGATTTACAGATGATCTGCAAAGAGGAGTGGGCCAAAATTCCATCTAACATGTGTGCAAACCTCATCATCAACTACAAAAAACGTCTGACTGCTGTGCTTGCCAACAAGGGTTTTGCCACCAAGTATTAAGTCTTGTTTGCCAAAGGGATCAAATACTTATTTTTCTGTGCACAATGCAAATAAATATATATCATTTTGACTATGTGATTTTCTGTATTTTTTTTAATATAATTTATCTCTCACTGGTAAAATTAACCTAGCCTAAAAATTCTAGACTGTTCATGTCTTTGACAGTGGGCAAACTTACAGAATCAGCAAGGGATCAAATACTTATTTCCTTCACTGTATATATATATTTATTTATTGAACTTTTTTTAATAGGGCTTATACAGTTCTCACTTTGAGGGGTACCAAGTTTGTTACTGTCAATTATGAACGTGCTGCTTCCCCGGATCATTTGTGTAGAAGAATTCTCAAGGGCAGGTGTAGAAGTGAGCATGCTCCTGCCGGTGTATAGGCTGCTCTCTTCTTAAAGGAGCAGTCCATTCTAATGTAAATTAAAGGCTATGTACATAGTTACATAGTTACATAGTTTGTACGGCTGAAAAAAGACACATGTCCATCAAGTTCAACCAAGGGAAGGGAAAAGGGAAGGAAAAATTTCTACACATCGGAGCTGATATTTTTTTGTTCTAGGAAATTATCTAACCCTTTTTTGAAGCATCTCCTGTCCCTGCTGTGACGGCTCCTGCGGTGACTATTCCATAGATCCACAGTTCTCACAGTAAAGAAGGCTTGTCACCTCTGCAGCTTGAACCTTTTTTTCTCCAGACGGAGGGAGTGCCCTCTTGTTTTTTGAGGGGGTTTTACATGGAACAGGATTTCACCATATTTTTTGTATGTGCCATTCATATATTTATATAAGTTAATCATGTCCCCCCTTAGTCGTCTTTTTTCAAGGCTAAATAGGTTTAATTCTTTCAATCTTTCCTCATAACTTAAATTCTCCATGCCCCTAATTAGCTTCGTTGCTCTTCTTTGTATTTTTTACAACTCCAGGGCATCCTTTCTATGAACTGGAGCCCAGAACTGAACTGCATATTCTAGATGAGGCCTCACTAATGCTTTGTAAAGTGGTAATATTACATCCCTGTCCCGCGAGTCCATGCCTCTTTTGATACACGAAAATATCCTGCTGGCCTTTGAAGCAGCTGATTGACACCGCATGCTGTTATTGAGTTTATGATTTACAAGAACACCCAGATCCTTCTCAACAAGTGAATCCGCCAGTGTAGCTCCCCCTAGGACATATGATGCTGCAGATTATTACACCCAGATCCTTCTCAACAAGTGAATCCGCCAGTGTAGCGCCCCCTAGGACATATGATGCATGCAGGTTGTTGGTACCCAGATGCATAACTTTACATTTATCTACATTAAACTTCATCTGCCAAGTGGACGCCCAAACACTTAGTTTGTTTAAATCTGCCTGTAATTCATGAACATCTTCCATAGTCTGAACTATATTACATAGCTTGGTGTCATCTGCAAAAATAGAAATAGTGCTATTAATACCATCCTCTATATCATTAATAAATAAGTTGAATAATAGTGGTCCCAGCACTGAACCCTGGGGTACACCACTTATTACCGGGGACCATTCAGAGTAGGAATCATTGACCACAACTCTCTGGATACGGTCCTTGAGCCAATTCTCAATCCAATTACAAACTATATTTTCTAAACCTATAGTCCTTAATTTACCCATTAGGCGTCTATGGGGGACAGTGTCAAATGCCTTTGCAAAGTCCAAAAACACTAAATCCACAGCAGCCCCTCTGTCTAGACTTCTGCTCACCTCTTCATAAAAACAGATTAGGTTAGTTTGACAACTTCTGTCCTTAGTAAAACCGTGCTGGCTGTCACTTATAATGCTATTTATTGTCACATAATCCTGTATATAGTCCCTCAATAGCCCCTCAAACATTTTCCCCACGATGGATGTTAAGCTTACTGGTCTATAATTACCCGGGGAAGACCTAGAGCCCTTTTTGAAAATAGGCACCACATTTGCGCTGCGCCAGTCCCTTGGCACTATACCTGTCACTAGAGATTCTCTGAATATTATGAAGAGGGGGACAGAAATAACTGAACTAAGCTCTTTAAGAACTCTAGGGTGTAACTCATCTGGTCCCAGGGCCTTGTGCACATTTATTTTATTTAATTTAGCTTGGACCATCTCTACATTCATCCAATTCAGTATATCAACTGATATATTAACAGCACTGGCACCGGCTACATCAGCTGCTCCTTCTTCAGTTGTATATACGGAGCGGAAGAACCCATTTAGTAACTCTGCCTTCTCTTGATCCCCTGTGACCAACTCCCCATTACCACTATTTAGGGGTCCTACATGTTCAGACCTTGGCTTTTTTGCATTTATATGCTTGAAGAATTTTTTGGGATTTGTTTTACTATCCTTGGCCACCTGCCTTTCATTTTGTATTTTTGCTGATTTTATTACATTTTTACAGATTTTATTAAGCTCTTTATATTTTACAAAGGCTACAGCTGTACCCTCAGATTTGTATTTTTTAAATGCCCTTTTTTTGTCATGTATTGCCCCTTTCACAGAAGGTGTAAGCCATGTGGGGATTAATTTGAGTCGTTTATACTTGTTACCTGTAGGAATAAATTTTGCACTATAATTACCCAAAGTAGATTTGAAAATCTCCCATTTATCATTTGTTCCATTATTTGACATTAGTTCTTCCCAGTCTATATCCTGAATTGCCGCCCTCATCCTGGGGAAATTGGCCTTCTTAAAATTAAATGTTTTTGCCCTCCCAGCCTGCGTTTGTTTTTTACAGTATAGGTAAAATGTAACTATATTGTGATCACTGTTACCGAGGTTTTCACGAACATTGACGTTCCCAACAAGATCTGCATTATTAGAAATGACCAGATCCAACAGAGCTTCACCTCTAGTCGGGTCTTCCACAAACTGGCCCATAAAATTTTCCTGCAACAGGTTGAGGAAATGTCTCCCCTTTGCAGTTGAAGCCGAACCATGACACCAATTAATATCCCGGAAATGTTTTTGTTTTTTTTTTAATAAAAAGTTCTATCAGTGTGATTGGTGCAACTTTTAAAATACTTTTTATTAAAAATTATTTAAACTTTTTAAGATACAGCTGCTTTGTATCCTGTGTACAGAGCAGCTGTATCGTGCGCTAAGAACTGAATCTGTCAGGTCCGCGGGACTGACGGGTTCAGTGTCAGCGGATCCTGCGTGTCTGACACGCAGGATCCACCTGTAATCGATCACATCTAAGTTATAAACGTAGATGTGATCGATAGCGGCTCGATCACGCAGGACATGTTGTCACCGAACACGTCAGTGCCACTGATCTGACGGATACAGGTTTCAGCGCACGATACAGCTGCTCTGTATACAGGACACAAAGCAGCTGTATCTCAAAAAGTAAAAATCATTTTTAATAAAAAGTAATTAGAAAGTTGCACCAAACACACCAATGTGTTTCAATTCCTCACCATTTAAAAAAAAGAAAAAAATCTCTGCTTGCTGTCAGTGAATAGGAACATTCCTATTTACATTCAGAGGCTGAAACCTGTACAGATTTAATACTTCTCACAGCTGAATATCTGTTACAGTTTTATCCAGTCGAAACAATTTTCCTTGAGCTAAACACAGCGACAGCACACATTTCTCTCCTGTCCTGAGGGTTTGGTGCAATGTATCAGTCCGTAGTCCAGTAATTATAATGTTCTGTATTACACTGGGGAGAGGCTTTACGTCACCCCGGCAGTGACACATGCAGATCTGCTCTCGGCGAAACTTTTTCGTGGCTGAAAGTGAAACTAACCGCACCTGCCGAGCAAATCGTCATCAGATAAACAATAATATCTATGCATGGGCGGAAGTCTCCACGGGCCGGGTCACATAGCGGCGAGGTCATCACAGGGACGTTCCAGCATCGCAGCTATTAACGCGTATATGGCAACCAAATACGACCCTATAACCGGATCAGTCTGGTTATACGCAATTACTTTTGACCTGTCCAAAAATGTTATTATTTCCACGCCGAGTGCCTCTTAGGCCCCTCAGACGTCCTTAAACAGCCATTTTTAACCCCGTAAAGACCAGGCCAATTTGTTGTTTTTTTTCATTTTCGTTTTTTCCTCCCCCGCCTTTCAAAAGCCATTACTTTTTTTATTTTTCCGTCTATATAGCCGTAGGAGGTCTTGTTTTTTGTGGGACAAGTCGTAGTTTTTCTTGGCAACATTTATTGTACTGCTTAATATACTGGGAAGCTGAAAGAAAATTATTTGTGGGGTGAAATGGGCAAAAAACAGCAAATACGCCATTTTTGGGGGGATTTTGTTTTTTACGGCATCTATTAGGCGGTAAAAACGACATATTCACCTTATTCTAAAGGTTGATACGGTTACGGCGATACCAAATTTATAGGTTTTGCTTTATGTTTTACCACTTTTAAAAAAATAAAACTATTTGCTTAAAAAAAAAAATATTTTGTGTCGCCGTATTCTGAGAGCCATAACTTTTTTTTATATTTCCATCAATTTAGCGATGTGAGGGCTTAAATTTTGCGGGGCGAGCTGTAGTTTTTACTGATAACATTTTGGGGTATATGCGACTTTTTGATCATATATATTTTTTTACGGTGTACACCGAGCGGTATGAACAACGCTATATTGTGATAGTTCGGACTTTTACGGATGCGGCGATACAAGTTATGTTAACTTTTTTTTTTTTAACATTGATTTAGGGAAAAAAGTTTTATTTTTTTACATTTTTAAATATTTTTTTTTGGAACATTATATAAAACTTTATTTAACAGTTTTTTTTTTAAATTTTTCTATTAGTCCCCCTAGGGGACTTGAACCAGCGATCATTGGATCACTTGCAGGACATACTGCAATTCTAATGTATTGCAGTATATTGTGATACTGACACTATCCCTGTCAGTAGGGCGGGGCTTCAAAGGAATAGAAAGATGGTAGCCCTGGGGGCCTTCATTAGGCCGACAGGTTGCCATGACAACTATCGTCACTGGCCAATCCCGTTGCGGGGGGGGGGGTCGCGATAGCGTGTTCGAGCGGGGCGCCCCCCTGATTCTAAAAATATAAATGCCGCGGTCGCGATTGACTGCAGGATCTAAGGTGTTAAACGGACGGATTCAGAGTGATCTTTGATTCCGCCCGTTAGAGTGAGGTGTTGGCAGTATTACATAGCCGTCACCCGCTAAGTATGGAGCGCCCTCAGCCCATGAGCCCGCTCCACACTTTCCATTAACGGCTGCCACATGCATGTACGTGCCAAGTCGTCAAGGGGTTAATCTAAATAGGTCCAACATTCTGTGCTTATTAATATCATAATTTATCTTTATAGTTAATCTGATACAGAGCTCAAAATCCCCTGTACCGACAAGAGTTAAGTGATACAATTATTGCTGCCTTTAGCCACCACTAGGGGGAGCCTAGGAGCTTACTGTATACTACTTGTTTCCATGAACTCAATAATTAACCTGTCTGTCATTTTTATGTCTTCGCTGCATAGTATTATTATGAAGCACCTCATGGCTTTGTTATATGATTGCAGTATGGTAATATTATCTGGGCACTGTTTGATAACTATGATTTGCCACTGCTTGGTTGTGGTATTGGTATATTTAGGCATCGGATGGCACTATTATTCAGGAAGTAAAATGCAAGTTTTACAAACATTGGGAGAGGGTGTCCATGTGTTTTGTTCAGGGGCTTCCATAGACTTTAATGTGGCTGTTTCAGCAGCTGAGGATGTCAAGAGACCCCTTCTTGGAGCTGTCAGTGGGGAAGATTACCTTTCTCTCCTCTGATAGCTGTCACATAGTGACATCATTACAAGTCTGACCGCTAGACTTTGCCCAGGGGCTAAATATGAGCCACTGACCCACTATAGTACTGGCAATGGGGCTGATCCACCATAGCACAGGCAAAGTGGCAGACCCACCATAGTACTGGCAAAGTGGCTGATCCACCATAGCATAGGCAAAATGGCAGACCCACCATAGTACTGGAAAAGTGGCTGATCCACCATAGTACTGGCAATGTGGCTGACCCACTATAGTACTGGCAATGTGGCTGACCCACCATATTACTGGCAATGTGGCTGACCCACCATATTACTGGCAATGTGGCCGACCCACCATAGTACTGGCAATGTGGCCGACCCACTATAGTACTGGCAATGTGGCTGACACATCATAGTACTGGCAATGTGGCATACCCACCATAATAAAGGCAATGTGGCTGACCCACCATAGTACTGGCAATATGGCATACCCACCGTAGAACTGGAAATGTGGCAGACCCACCATAGTACTGGCAATGTGACATACCCACCATAGTACTGGCAATGTGGCTGACCCACCATAGTACTGGAAATGTGGCAGAACCACCATAGTACTGGCAATGTGGCCGACCCACCATAGTACTGGCAATATGGCTTACCCACTATAGTACTGGAAATGTGGCCGACCCACCATAGTACTGGCAATGTGGCATACCCACCATAGTACTGGCAATGTGGCCGACCCACCATAGTACTGGCAATATGGCTTACCCCCCATACTACTGGCAATGTGGCTGACCCACCATAGTACTGGCAATGTGGCATACCCACCATAGTACTGGCAATGTGGCATACCCACCATAGTACTGGCAATGTGGCCGACCCACCATAGTACTGGCAATGTGGCTTACCCACTATAGTACTGGAAATGTGGCCGACCCACCATAGTACTGGCAATGTGGCATACCCACCATAGTACTGGCAATGTGGCCGACCCACCATAGTACTGGCAATGTGGCCGACCCACCATAGTACTGGCAATGTGGCTGACCCACCATAGTACTGGCAATGTGGCCGACCCACCATAGTACTGGCAATGAGTAGAACTTTACTATATTGGTTTAAAGCACTGCACAGTCTCCAGTCTGTAGCATCTGCTAGGAGTCAGCAGTACAGTGGTCACATACTCCACATACTTGGGCATGTTATCTCCTGATGGGACATGACAGCAGATCCTGTGCTCTCCAGTCATGATGGTAAACAGACTCTCCAGATAAGTATAATGTGGAGTTCACAGCCAAGCAGAGTCTACCTGCATATTATCACTATGAATCACTCTGCTGTGCCAGCAACTATCATTTAAAGGGCCATTAAGCCTATAGTCTGTAGTCAACATATGGGCAACATTTTTGGAGGTTTGGGCTGATAACAGAGAACAGTAGACTAATGCCCCGTAGTCATATGTTAATGTTTTGTTTCTTAACAATACTGCTATAATGGCATAGCTAACTATCTGGAGTGGACTGGGGGTGTCTTGGATCCTCATGGGCCATTTAATCTCAAACATTCTGAATAAACACGAAAAGTTGTCATTGGCTCAGAGCTTCACGTGGAGATCCATCATCTCATATCTATTTATCTATCTATCTATCTATCTATCTATCTATCTATCTATCTATCTATCTATCTATCTATCTATCTATCTATCTATCTATCTATCTATCTATCTATCTATCTATCTATCTATCTATCTATCTCGTCTCTCCGTGTTTGTCATTTCTCATTAATTACTTACATGATGTATCATATGTGCCCTTTGTTATTATTGCACCCCTGGGGTATGGACGAGGGCAGGGACACATGCTACACTGGTGCCCTAAAGGTTACTTTTGTGGTTCCTGATGTTATATATATAATGTTACAGGTTATATATGGAATTAATCCACATAAACAGTTTGTTTCTATGATCCTGAGTTACATCCTGTATTGCACTCCAGAGCTGCACTCACTATTCTGCTGGTGGAGTCACTGTGTACATACATTACATTACTTATCCTGTACTGATCCTGAGTTACATCCTGTATTATACTCCAGAGCTGCACTCACTATTCTGCTGGTGGAGTCACTGTGTACATACATTACATTACTTATCCTGTACTGATCCTGAGTTACATCCTGTATTATACTCCAGAGCTGCACTCACTATTCTGCTGGTGGGGTCACTGTGTACATACATTACATTACTTATTCTGTACTAATCCTGAGTTACATCCTGTATTATACTCCAGAGCTGCACTCACTATTCTGCTGGTGGAGGCACTGTGTACATACATTACATTACTTATCCTGTACTGATCCTGAGTTACATCCTGTATTATACCCCAGAGCTGCACTCACTATTCTGCTGGTGGAGTCACTGTGTGCATACATTACATTACTTATCCCGTACTGATCCTGAGTTACATCCTGTATTATACTCCAGAGCTGCACTCACTATTCTGCTGTTTGTTTTTGGAAACAGTCAGTATAGTATGTTTGTTGTCAGACACCCCTCCCCCCCTAACAGCTTTGCTGATCTCCTATAAAGGGGAACAGTTCGATTTAGTTTTCTACATCACATGACAGTACCGAGCCTGGTATAAAGACTTCGAAAAATGCATATCACCAAAGCAAGCTATGTGCAGACACTGAACCAGCAGGAGATGCTGGGAGATTTCCGCTCTGTAGCCTGCAGAATTGTGAATGAGTCCATGAATCTAGAAAAAGAGAAACACAAAAACCATAGTTTGCTTGTAGTTTGTGGAGCACTTCTCTGATAGCGTCCCAGTAAGGGTCTGAGGGAAATCCACTGATTACACAATACAACTGTCAATCATCCTGAAGCCCCGCCTCCTATGCGTTCTCCTGTGACTGCTCCTGCCTGCTGTGTTTGTGTCACTTCTTGAGCTAGTTACAGGCAACCAGAATGAGAACACAAGCAGAAACAGAACCCACACACACTGCCCAAATACACACGTCTGCAGGCACTTAGCAGTTCATGGGTGATTTAGCAGATGGATAGACTCCACCTCTTGGTCATTCTGATGTGCTGATGAAAGAGGAAAGGGTTACAGGAAAATAGAATCTTACTGCATAAATATATTGTATTCCATGGCGACACTAGAATAGCTTTTTATCATATCCAGATTAAAGCCTGGGCACATTTAAAGGGCAACACCACCTTTTTTTATATCACACCAGAATATTTGGGCTCCTCGGTTTCTTAGCTGTAGTGTTTGAGGTGGCTATATACACACATATATATATAAAATGATGTCACTTACCTTCCCTCACCCATACGTATAGGGGGAGGGGAGGGATCCTAGCATTGGAAAACCCATCTAGGCCTGAAGGTGGTGCTATTCTGAATTTCTAACTAGGTATTTGTTTTGCTGTGACCAGAAGGGAAGCTTTATGTGTTATCTCAGAATAGGCATACAGATTTAGAAATCATTAACCAGTGAATACAGAAGCTATCAGGGGCGTAGCTATAGGGAGTACAGGGGAAACGGTCACACCGGGGCTCTAAAGCCTGAGGGGGCCCCTAGTCCACACTGTCACATAAGAAGACATCAGTATTATAAATGGTACATGGCAGGTTGGGGTCCTTGTTACAGATTTTGCATTGGCTCCCAGAAAGTTACGCCTCCGTGTATATATATATTTGACGTTTCATTTTTATTGGACAGAAATAAAAATAGACTCAAATCTCATAAATCTAGTGGGTAAAAATAGTAGCAATAAAAAATACAAGTGCAAATGATTTCCGGATTGAATGTAAAAGAGTCGCGGTATGTTATGGGCGATTGCTTTTCGTTTTGGCTCCACTGCTGCCACCTGGTGGTGAAAATGATGCAGCCGGAAGTAGGGATTGCTCATTCCCTGTGGCTGTATTTTATTGCTAATCACGCCATGTTTTATTCTTGTCGATAGTGGGTGACGCATATGGGTTGCGGTCTCCATAGTAGTCTATGGAGGGGGATGGAGCCTTAGAGGCGGCTTCCATACAAGTCTATGGGGGACACAGAAACATCTTCACTATTTATTCTATCACCCGCCCATCTTCTCCCACTATGGTCCAGCTAAGAAAAAAATATCCTGAAATATACCGCTTTCTGGTAATAGTAAACCAGAAGAATTTTGGATGCAGCTTTTGCTGTGAATAGAGAACAAAACAAAATTTTGCATATAAAATGTTTCACTGTTCTTAAGCTGGTTTTGAATTACTTCACATGGTCATCACTAGTCACAGCCAGAGCTGCTTTCAAAATTCTGTAGGTTGCATTTGGAAACAGACAATGGTCTGGCTTCCCCCGAAATATGACCTAACGACTTAACTCTTAAAGGGGTTGTCCACTCTTGTCCACCGGATAGGTCATCAGTATATATGATCTGTGAGGGTCCTGCACCCGGACCCCACACTGATCAGCTGTTCCAGTACTGCAGCTCGGCCGCTGTTCCGTGACCGGAGCCAACTGCGGAGGCCACCGGAGCAGCTGATCGGTGCAGGGTCCGGATGTCGGACCCCCACAGATCATATACTGATGACCTATCCAGTGGATGGGTCATCAGTTGTCCGGTAGCGGACAACCCCTTTAACCTTGCCACTGTCATATGGAACTGCTTCAGAGCTGCAACAGGGAATCCAGAGTGCACTGCTCTCTGGTAACGGAAACCATCAAAGTTATGGATGCAGCTTTAGATGTGAATGGAGAAGTAAATATAATAACACTTAAAATGAATGCAAGAGAAGTAGATCAAGACGGTTACAAAGTTTCTCAATATTTTATGTCGATTTTAACTCTGGGATGTTGTAAGTTTTGGCTGTGGAGTTCCCCTTTAAGTGTTCATTTGCCCTTTGTGTCCTCATTGCTCGGGTCTGGGCCGCCAGGATCTCGGCTAACAAAGCAGAATAATGGCACAGGGCGGCACACTGATCTTTTGTGCGTCTGGCCTGTGTCGCGCTTGTTTTCCGTGAGTGTAGGTGTGACGTGTGCTGGGAATGCTTATCTGGAATGCAGAAAATGTAGGCGAGTGTAAAGCCCTATTCTGCCGCAGCGGCCGGACGCGGTTTCATAAAAACACACAGAATTGTCCCTTAGCTTTGTCCGCCATTGTCCTGGGATACTTTATTTGTGGTGTTGCCCCGGGGGTGGAATTTTGTCAATGACCTTAACCTGCGGGGCACAATGACATGAATGTGTGTTGGAAGCCGTGGAAAACGGACACAAGGAGTTGTTGTATCTGGTTTTCCCACTTATAATGATGTCTTCCACCAGTAACGTATTTGATGACCACCATTCCGGCTTCCATAGAGGTTGTCACTCAGCTTTCCTAGAGTCCTGATCGGCAAATCTATCATGCAGCAATGCATCCTGTGCTCTCATATCAAATTTACTTTTCAGGAGTCCAGAAAAGCTGAATAACAACCACAGTAGGGGTAGAGCCATGATAGCGGAGACCCAGCTTTCCTAGAAACAGATATAACTAAGAAGCGGCTAAACATAACTTTTAATACACCGACAGACGAGCGCGACTCTGGCCTGTGATTCCACCTTTGTGATCATCAATAGAGGTCTGTAAATAAAGATTAATCATTGTATCATGACTCCTTGCCATTTTTAAGATCTCTGCTTGCTGCCAGTGAACAGCAACATTATTATTTACATATAGAGCCTAAAAAAAAAAGCTGTCCTAACCGGATACTTCTAGCAGCTGAGGGTTTGTTTCATAGATTGTAAGCTCTTGTGATCAGGGTCCTCACTCCTCCTGTTTGAATTGTATATTAGTTTGGTCACTATGTAATGTCTGATATTGTCTGTACACGTTCCCTCGGAGTTGTAAAGCTGCGGAATATGTTGGCGCTATATAAATAAAGATTATTATTATTGTTATTATTTGTATTCAGTCTAGACAATCCTTTGTGAGCTAAACAGTCAGGACACTAGACTGATACATTTTACCTGCACTGATACATTGTAGCAAATTATAGGGATGGTGAGAGATTTGTGATGATGCTGTGATCTAGCTTAAACATACCTCCTAACCGTCCCGGATTCAGCAAGACAGTCCCGGATTCCGTGCGCTGTCCCGGGCGGCCAGGGGTATGTCCCGCTGATGCAGATACAGTTGAACACAATGCTGAAGCAGGGAACCATCAGCTCCCTGCTTCAGAATTAGTTCAGAGTAGAGGGAGATCCTCCACTCGCCGAGGAAGCCCTAAACGTCACTGTCCATATATGGCTTAAAATATGGGCGCCGCATCAGTTGTCCCCCTTTGTGATACTTGAAAGTTGGGAGGTATGGCTTAAAGTGAATTATCTAGACTGAATTTAACTGTAGCAAACCCTCAGCTGTGAGAAGTATTAGGGAAAAGCCCCACGTGGCGGAATTGCTCTGGAATTCCGCTGCGGACACTCCGCAGCGTTAATCCGCAGCGGTCCCGTTTCTCCATTGACTTCCACTTCTTTTTAGTAGGCTTCGTTTAGACGATGCGGAAAATTCCGCTGCGGAGCATAGGCTGCGGTGCGGAATTTGGTGTCCACAGCATGCAATGGATGTTGCGGACCAGTAGCGGACTGGTTGCGGACTCATTGCGGAAGTTCTCCATTGACTTCAATGGAGATTCTAATTTCCGCAATGAAGTCCGCAGCTGTCATGCACATGTTATGTGTGCTGCGGATGCGTTTTGGTTTCTTAACATGACATTTCTTCATTCTGGCTGGACCTATGTATTTCTAGGTCTACAGCCAGACTGAGGAAGTCAATGGGGCTCCCGTAATGACGGGAGCGTTGCTAGGAGACGTCTGTAAATAGTCACTGTCCAGGGTGCTGAAAGAGTTAAGCGATCGGCAGTAACTGTTTCTGCACCCTGGACAGTGACTACCGATCCCAATATACAGCAACCTGTCAAAAAAATAGAAGTTCATACTTACCGAGAACTCCCTGCTTCTGTCTCCAGTCCGGCTTCCCAGGATGACGTTTCAGTCTAAGTGACGGCTGCAGCCAATCACAGGCCAATCACAGGCTGCAGCCAATCACAGGCTGCAGCCAATCACAGGCCAATCACAGGCTGCAGCCAATCACAGGCTGCAGCCAATCACAGGCTGCAGTGGTCACATGGACTGCCGCGTCATCCAGGGAGGTCGGACTGGATGTAGAAAGAGGGACGCGTCACCAAGACAACGGCCGGTAAGTATGAAATTGATGCGGACAGTTGCGGAAGAAATATGCCACGTGGGGCCATGCCCTTAGGGTATGTGCACACACAAAATAAACAACGTCTCAAAATACGTAGCTGTTTTCAAGGGAAAACTGCTCCTGATTTTCAGACGTTTTTTAATCAAAGTCGCATTTTTCGCACCGTTTTTAACGGCTCCAAAAACGTCCCAAGAAGTGACCTGTACTTCTTTTTCGTGGCCGGTCTGCTCCCGAATTTTCGGGCGTTTACGGCTCGAAAAACGGCTGAAAATAGGCCGTGTGAACATACCCTCAGGGCGTACACATGTCATAGAGGAGGGTCCCCTGCCCCTTATTAGCCACTGCGGGCACTGAAGGACTCAGAATAACCATGTTAATCGATTTACCCACCCAGAAATGTAAAGCTGCGTTCACACCTGCATCGGTGATTCCATTGTTCTTCTCCATCGGAGGAGCAGAACAACGAAAATATCAGTGGTGCCAGTTCTGTTGTATGACGGACCTATCGGCACCTGACGGATCCCATTAACTTTAATGGGTTCAGTTTGGTTTCCGTCATAGTGTTAGTCGATTTACCGGAAACTTTAGCGCAGCATGCTGCGCCATTATTTCCGGAGTCCAAACGGAGCGGCCCTGACACGTTCACGACACGGCCAACAACCACACTGGCACCACGTTCAGCGCGGCTGTCACATAGCTTGTTGATGGCCACGCGTTATTGTGGGTAAAACGGCCATTTACCTGCAAAATCGTGCAGCCATTAACATGGGCCTTTTACCTGAAATAAAGCGCTAGTTGACAGCTGCGCTGAATATGGTGCCGGCATGGTTGTTGGCCGTGTCGCGACCGTGTCAGGACCGCCCTGTTTGGACGTATCGTTTGAAGGGGATAATCTTTATGTTTTAGTTACATAAACCAGGGAATGTCGACATGAAGCTGATAAAGATATACGAGCCGCGATTAAAATACAAATAAACAGCCATTAATAAACTGGCCTGCTTGCTGATGGTTTCCAATAAGTAAAAAAAATAAATAAAAAAAATACAAATAACAATATGTGACACTAGTGCTAACTCTAGAGCCACGCTAATTAAAGGAAAAGCGTTACTTTAATTTTGCTACGTTATTTTGATATAATTGTATCTTATTTTCACCCACGAGACGAAAAAACAACATGCAAAACCCGCAGAAAAACAAATGTAGGTGTGGAACTGCTGCTGCTTCTTGAGGTTTCCTGGAGGAGATCTCGGCTAATTAACAGATAATTAAGAAGCTCTTCACACTCCGGCCTGTCACCGCCTCGGCGTACTGCGCCGTTGGACCTGGTCGCGTGCGGTCATATCACCATGGCGACAGTTTGATGTATTTATCAGGTCTTTTTCCATGATAAACAGGCCGGCATATTGTCCATCCCACTTCTTTCCAATTTTTTCCAATTATATCAACACGGCCGGCATAGAAAACAGAAGGGGAAATAATAATTTGCCGGTAACACTAAAAAAGAAATAAAATGCGTCAAAAATGGAAACAATACTGAACCTTCCATGAGCAAATAACGCAATAGTGAAAAATATTAGATACATATATCACTGCTGACAACTTACATCACTGCTGACACCTGACATCACTGCTGACACCTGACATCACTACAGACACCTGACATCACTGCTGACACCTGACATCACTACAGACACCTGACATCACTACTAACACCTGACATCACTACAAACACCTGACATCACTACAGACACCTGACATCACTACTAACACCTGACATCACTATAGACACCTGACATCACCGCTGACACCTGACATCACTACTAACACCTGACATCACTACAAACACCTGACATCACTGCTGACACCTGACATCACTGCTGACACCTGACATCACTGCAGACACCTGACATCACTACTAACACCTGACATCACTACAAACACCTGACATCACTGCTGACACCTGACATCACTACAGACACCTGACATCACTACTAACACCTGACATCACTATAGACACCTGACATCACTACAGACACCTGACATCACTACAGACACCTGACATCACTACTAACACCTGACATCACTATAGACACCTGACATCACTACTGACACCTGACATCACTACAGACACCTGACATCACTACAGACACCTGACATCACTACAGACACCTGACATCACTGCTGACACCTGACTTCACTGCAGACACCTGAAATCACTGCTGACACCTGACTTCACTGCTGACACCTGACATCACTACAGACACCTGACATCACTACAGACACCTGACATCACTACTAACACCTGACATCACTATAGACACCTGACATCACTACTAACACCTGACATCACTACAGACACCTGACATCACTACTAACACCTGACATCACTACTAACACCTGACATCACTACAGACACCTGCCATCACTACTAACACCTGACATCACTACTAACACATGACATCAATACAGACACCTGACATCACTGCTGACACCTGACATCACTACAGACACCTGACATCACTACAGACAACTGACATCACTACTAACACCTGACATCACTACTGACACCTGACATCACTACAGACACCTGACATCACTGCAGACACCTGACATCACTGCTGACACCTGACTTCACTGCAGACACCTGACATCACTGCTGACACCTGACTTCACTGCTGACACCTGACATCACTGCAGACACCTGACATCACTACTGACACCTGACATCACTGCAGAAACCTGACATCACTGCTGACACCTGACATCACTGCTGACACCTGACATCACTACAGACACCTGACATCACTGCTGACACCTGACATCACTACAGACACCTGACATCACTACTAACACCTGACATCACTACAGACACCTGACATCACTACAGACACCTGACATCACTACTAACACCTGACATCACTATAGACACCTGACATCACCGCTGACACCTGACATCACTACTAACACCTGACATCACTACAAACACCTGACATCACTGCTGACACCTGACATCACTGCTGACACCTGACATCACTGCAGACACCTGACATCACTACTAACACCTGACATCACTACAAACACCTGACATCACTGCTGACACCTGACATCACTACAGACACCTGACATCACTACTAACACCTGACATCACTATAGACACCTGACATCACTACAGACACCTGACATCACTACAGACACCTGACATCACTACTAACACCTGACATCACTATAGACACCTGACATCACTACTAACACCTGACATCACTACAGACACCTGACATCACTACTAACACCTGACATCACTACTAACACCTGACATCACTACAGACACCTGCCATCACTACTAACACCTGACATCACTACTAACACATGACATCAATACAGACACCTGACATCACTGCTGACACCTGACATAACTACAGACACCTGACATCACTACAGACACCTGACATCACTACTAACACCTGACATCACTACTGACACCTGACATCACTACTGACACCTGACATCACTACAGACACCTGACATCACTACAGACACCTGACATCACTACAGACACCTGACATCACTGCTGACACCTGACTTCACTGCAGACACCTGAAATCACTGCTGACACCTGACTTCACTGCTGACACCTGACATCACTGCAGACACCTGACATCACTACAGACACCTGACATCATTGCAGACACCTGACATCACTGCAGACACCTGACATCACTGCAGACACCTGAAATCACTGCAGACACCTGACATCACTGCTGACACCTGACATCACTGCTGACACCTGACATCACTACTGACAACTGACATGACTACTGACACCTGACATCACTGCAGACACCTGACATCACTGCTGACACCTGACATCACTGCTGACACCTGACATCACTGCAGACACCTGACATCACTACAGACACCTGACATCACTACAGACACCTGACATCACTACTGACACCTGACATCACTACTGACACCTGACATCACTGCAGACACCTGACATCACTACAGACACCTGACATCACTACAGATACCTGACATCACTACAGACACCTGACATCACTGCAGACACCTGACATCAGTGCTGACACCTGACATCACTGCAGACACCTGACATCACTACAGATACCTGACATCACTACAGACACCTGACATCACTGCAGACACCTGACATCACTGCTGACACCTGACATCACTGCTGACACCTGACATCACTACTGACAACTGACATGACTACTGACACCTGACATCACTGCAGACACCTGACATCACTGCTGACACCTGACATCACTGCTGACACCTGACATCACTGCAGACACCTGACATCACTACAGACACCTGACATCACTACAGACACCTGACATCACTACTGACACCTGACATCACTACTGACACCTGACATCACTGCAGACACCTGACATCACTACAGACACCTGACATCACTACAGATACCTGACATCACTACAGACACCTGACATCACTGCAGACACCTGACATCACTGCTGACACCTGACATCACTGCAGACACCTGACATCACTACAGACACCTGACATCACTGCTGACACCTGACATCACTACTGACACCTGACATCACTACTGACACCTGACATTACTACTGACAACTGACATGACTACTGACACCTGACATCACTGCAGACACCTGACATCACTACAGACACCTGACATCACTACAGACACCTGACATCATTGCAGACACCTGACATCACTACAGATACCTGACATCACTACAGACACCTGACATCACTGCAGACACCTGACATCACTGCTGACACCTGAAATCACTGCAGACACCTGACATCACTGCTGACACCTGACATCACTACTGACAACTGACATGACTACTGACACCTGACATCACTGCAGACACCTGACATCACTACAGACACCTGACATCACTACAGACACCTGACATCACTACAGACACCTGACATCACTACTGACACCTGACATCACTACTGACACCTGACATCACTGCAGACACCTGACATCACTACAGACACCTGACATCACTACAGATACCTGACATCACTACAGACACCTGACATCACTGCAGACACCTGACATCACTGCTGACACCTGAAATCACTGCAGACACCTGACATCACTGCTGACACCTGACATCACTGCTGACACCTGACATCACTACTGACAACTGACATGACTACTGACACCTGACATCACTGCAGACACCTGACATCACTACAGACACCTGACATCACTACAGACACCTGACATCACTGCTGACACCTGACATCACTGCAGACACCTGACATCACTACAGACACCTGACATCACTACAGACACCTGACATCACTACTGACACCTGACATCACTACTGACACCTGACATCACTGCAGACACCTGACATCACTACAGACACCTGACATCACTACAGATACCTGACATCACTACAGACACCTGACATCACTGCAGACACCTGACATCACTGCTGACACCTGACATCACTGCAGACACCTGACATCACTACAGACACCTGACATCACTGCTAACACCTGACATCACTACTGACACCTGACATCACTACTGACACCTGACATCACTACTGACACCTGACATCACTGCAGACACCTGACATCACCACAGACACCTGACATCACCACAGACACCTGACATCACCGCTGACACCTGACATCACTACAGACACCTGACATCACTACTGACACCTGACATCACTGCAGAAACCTGACATCACTACAGACACCTGACTTCACTACTGACACCTGACATCACTGCTGACACCTGACATCACTGTTGACACTTGACATCACTACAGACACCTTACATCACTGCTGACACCTGACATCACTGCTGACACCTGACATCACTACTAACACCTGACATCACTGCTGACACCTGACATCACTACTAACACCTGACATCACTGCTGACACCTGACATCACTACAGACACCTGACATCACTGCTGAAAACTGACATCACTGTTGACACCTGACATCACTGCTGTGACACCTGAAATCACTGCTGACACCTGACATCACTGCTGACACCTGACATCGCTACAGACACCTGACATCACTACAGATACCTGACATCACTGCTGTGACACCTGACATCACTACAGACACCTGACATCACTGCTGACACCTGACATCACTGCTGACACCTGACATCACTACTTACACGTGACTTCACTGCTGACACCTGACATCAATACAGACACCTGACATCACTGCTGACACCTTACATCACTACAGACACCTGCCATCACTGCAGACACCTGACATCACTACTAACACCTGACATCACTACTGACACCTGACATCACTACAGACACCTGACATCACTACAGACACCTGACTTCACTGCAGACACCTGACATCACTGCTGACACCTTACATCACTGCCAGAAGCTGCCAACTCCTTTAATCTGGGCTAAAGTTGCCAATGTGGCTGGCATACTGCTGCAACTGTATTTATTTGAATGGACAGGTCACCGGCATCCAGACTTTTCCTGAAATACTCTGTATTGCTGGAGAACCCACTTTTTCCATTATGCAACTTTAACCCCTTCCCGCCATTTTTCAGATTTTCAATTTAATTTTTTTCCTCCCCACTTTCCGAAAGCCATAACGTTTGAAGTTTTCTGTCGATATAGTCCTAGGAGGGCTTGATTTTTGGAGGACGAGTTGTAGTTTTTCGTGGCATCATTTATTGTACCATACAATGTACTAGGAAACGGGAAAAAAATTATTTGTCGGGTAGAAAATGAAAATAAAACAGCAATTCCTCCATTGTTTTTTGCCCTTTGTTTTTACAGATTTCACCGTGGAATAAAAGCGACATGTTAACTTTATTTCGGGCGGTCAATGCGATTACGGCGATACCAAATTTATATTGTTTTTTCTGTATTTTGCTACTTTTACAAGGAAAAAATTAACTGAAAAACAAAATTTATTGTGTCGCCAAATTCTGAGAGCCATAATTTTTTTTTTCTTTTGCCGATTAAGCGCTATGAGGGCTTATTTTTTGCGGGATAAGCTGTAGTTTTTAATGCTACCATTTTGGGGTACATGCGAGGTTTTGATCACTTTTTATAAAAAATTTTGTGGGAGATGAGGTGACCCAAAAAAAATAGCGAATCTCACATTTGTATTTTTTTTTATGGCGCACACAATGCAGGTTATATAATGATATATTGTAATAATTCCGACTTTTACGGATGTGGTGATACCAATTATGTTTATTTATTTATTTTTTTACAATGCTTAAAGGGGAGATGGGAAAAGGTGTTTTTTTTTAAATTTTTAATATTTTTTTTGTACATTAAAAAAACCTTTATCGAAAGGGTAAATAAACGTTCAACAAACTTCTGACATGTCATAGTGACATGTCAGAAGTTTTGATTGGTGGGGGTCCGAGCACTGAGACCCCCACCGATCGCTAAAACGAAGCGGCAGAAGCGCTCTGCCACTTCGTTTATTTTCGGCTTTTTCGAGAAAGCCAATGTAACGGAGTACGGGCTTATAGACTTTCTATTGAGCCCGTACTCCGCTACATCAATTTCTGGAAAAAGCCGAACAGAAACATAGCGGCCTTGCGCTCACACGATCGCTTCTGCGGCTTCATTTTAGCGATCGGTGGGGGTTTCAATGCTCGGATCCCCATCAATCAAAACTTCTGACATGTCAGAAGTTTGTTGAACATTTAGTTAGACTTTAACTGATTTTTACTTTTTTATTAGTCCCCCTAGGGGACTTGAACCAGCGATCATTAAATCCCTTGCACTATATACTGCAATACTAATGTATTGCAGTATATCGTCTTTCTAACAGTTTTCGATTGTTTTCATTAGGCCCCCAGGCTGCTAAAGCAACCGTCGGCACCCCGCAATTGCATCGTGGGTGGGGGGTTTCGATGATCTGTTAGAGGGGGTCGCTCCTCTCCTTCTAACGATTTAAATGCCACGGTCGCTATTGACCGCACCATTTAATGGGTTAAACGAGCGGGATCGCGCTCGAGCGCAATTCCGCTCGTTGCTGTATAGTGTCGGCTGTAACATACTGCTGACACCCGCACAGTACGGAGCCGGCTCAGCCGTGAGCCGGCTCTATACTTCATCTACCCAGCTATAACATAGGCATACGTCAAAAGCCGGGAAGGGGTTAAGTGTGTGACCTCTCACAAGATCCTCTCCTGAAATACTCTGTTTCACACCTCCCACTGTTTAGCATGACATGAAAAGAGAAGTCACTGCCCCCTGCTAGATCTGGATACTCCTATTATAGGAGGTGGAAGAATGAGTGGACTTTAGTGTTTTTATTGTTACTGTTCCTTTAAAAAAATAAAATATATATATATTTTTTTTAAAGGAGCAGTGTAAATTTTTGCTGAGAAACATAGAGAGTCAAAGTCATGTTTTATGATATGTTGCTACTTGAATTAATGTATTCTTTAATTTTAGGTAAAAATGCAAAAAAACATATTTAATGTGTATGGACACTATGATGGCGGCCATTAGTGCCGCAAAGCTTCTAAGGGAGGAGATTAAGGGACAGATAAGGTGGGATGGTGGCAAAAACGTGATGCCAGTTGACCAGACTAGAGGGGTAGTGAGTGTTTCCCGTGAACAAGGTTGGCATGCGGTGCTGATTAGGAGTCGGACTATTGGCTGTACTGGGAGTGAGCTGGCGGAACAGGGCGCAAACTGTTGTAAATCGGGCAGGACGAGAGCTGGCAATAAGAGCCTGGGCTGCCAGAACTGTCACAGTGGTAGCGCGAGTAGGTCACTACTGGACGGTTTCAAAGACCTAGAGATCAGGTCCATCCAGACAAGTGGGAAATAAAATTTCTGCGCAACGAATCGTGGTAACAGAGGTACGTAGCTTAACCAAGCCCGCCCCAGCGCCGCAAGCTGGCCAAGGCCCCATCACGGTGTCCACCATCAGTAAATATCAAGAACTGTGCCTCTGCATAGAGAACCATTACACATGTTGAACTGTTCTCTGTAACCATAACCAGAGGCGTAACTTGAAGCTCCTGGTCCCCAATGCAAAATCCGCAACATGACCTCCCACCTACCATATATCATTTATAATACTGGGGCCTTCTTATGCGGCTGAGGGGCTCCTGGGCCCCCTCAGGCTCTAGGGCCTGGGTGCGACCGCGACCTTTGCATCCCCTATAGGTACACCCTTGACCGTAACATACTCTACCCATTGATGAATTATCAAGAGTTGTGCCTCAACAGAGTAAATTTTGAGTTTTTGGGTTTACAATGGACTGGCATTTCCTTTCTAAGTGTGCCATTTCTCCGCAGGTGGTTCAGGTGTTGACCCTTTGTCTTTACTTTGTGTTACTCATTTAAGAGTGTAGTGGGCATGCTTTGTGGCACGTGCAGAGGTTGCTGTGCAGGGAGAGGGAGGTGGAGTAGAACAGTCCCTGTCACTTATTATCAATGTTGTGATCCTGTGTTATCGGCCTCCAGCTTAGTATTAGAGGTGTTTCTTTACATTGTAACCCCACCCTTTTAATGGCTGCTGCCCCCTACCCCCAGTATATACAGCACAGAGTAAGGACCAGGGCTGGGGACTGACAATGACTGAAAACCTATTCCTTATCACTAGACACAGGACACAGGACAGTGGCTTAGAAATCCAGGAAAAAGAAGAGGCCCTGCACCTCTCTACAAAAGGACCCCCATTAAATTAAAGCAGAACTCCGAGCCCCCCTAATTGATGCTCCTCCCCTCAGTCTACGTGCAGCACTTACCTGATGATCCACTTTTTCTCCCCTTACAGAAATCAGCTTAATGTAATGACTTTCTGTTGAGCTTGTGATTATACACAGCAGCCAATGTGAACAAGCAGAGCTGCAGTGTAAAGCATGATGGAAGCAGAAAGCAGCAGCCTAAGCTCTCACATAATTAGAAAGGAGACTATACTGAGCAAAGTAGCTGAGCCAGCGTTACTGATTGCTACATCTCTTCTCTACACTAACACACTCCTATTGTCTGCAAGGATTGTCACCCAGCTTTCCCAGTCCTGAATGGCCAATATGTTGTCACTTAGTTTTCCTAGAAATAATGGTTAATAGAAGCTTTACAGTCTGAATAGGAGGGGACGATGCAGGGACTTTACTGGGGATTTTTCATCTTAATTCTACAAAATGTAGGAACGGCTTCGGTTCTCCCGAGTGACACTGAACCAGAAATGTGAATTGACTATTTTCCAGTAACATGTTGAACTGCAGGAGGGATTTTATTGTCACAATGTATCCACTTGTATCAATGTGTAACATGTGTTAATCCAATCATAGCTGCGTGCCCATCCTATAGAATTTGAGTGATGCTGATCTCGTCTACTGCCAGGACATGCACAGATTGTCCTCCCACCTACACACCTACACAGAGGCAGACAGACACCAGCTGAACACTTAGTAGCATGTAACGTGCCATCTTCATACGCTTGGTTCCTCACCAGCTCATAAGGAGGACGGTCTACACTGCGGGCACACTGGAATTTGTGTGTGGGTTCAAGCTTTGATGAAAATGTAGAGAAAGTGCATTTCAAAACTCCTACTAGAGAATTGTGCCCGGCTCATTGTCATCATCTCAGAGAAGACTGTGGCCGGCTCATTGTCATCATCTCAGAGAAGACTGTGGCCGGCTCATTGTCATCATCTCAGAGAAGACTGTGGCCGGCTCATTGTCATCATCCCGGAGAAGACTGTGCCCGGCTCATTGTCATCATCCCAGAGAAGACTGTGCCCGGCTCATTGTCATCATCCCGGACAAGACTGTGCCCGGCTCATTGTCATCATTCCAGAGAAGACTGTGCCCGGCTCATTGTCATCATCCCGGAGAAGACTGTGCCCGGCTTATTGTCACCATCCCAAAGAAGACTGCGACCAGGTCATTGTCACCATCCCAAAGAAGACTGCGGCCGGCTCATTGTCATCATATCAGAGAGGACTGTGCCCGGCTCATTGTCATCATCCCAGAGAAGTCTGAGCCAGGCTCATTGTCATCATCCCAAAGAAGACAGTGCCCGGCTCATTGTCATTATCCCAGAAAAGACTGTGCCCAGCTCATTGTCATCATCCCAGGGAAGACTGTGCCCGGCTCATTGTCATAATCCCAGAGAAGACTGTGCCCGGCTCATTGTCATAATCCCAGAGAAGACTGTGCCTGGCTCATTGTCATCATCCCAGGGAAGACTGTGCCTGGCTCATTGTCATCATCCCAGGGAAGACTGTGCCCGGCTCATTGTCATCATCCTAGAGAAGACTGTGCCCGGCTCATTGTCATCATCCAAGAGAAGACTGTGACCGGCTCATTGTCATCATCCAAGAGAAGACTGTGCCCGGCTCATTAACATCATCCCAGACAAGACTGTGCCTGCTCATTGTCATCATCATCCCAGAGAAGACTGTGCCCGGCTCATTGTCATCGTCCTAGAAAAGACTGTGCCCGGCTCATTGTCATCGTCCTAGAAAAGACTGTGCCCGGCTCATTATCATCGTCCTAGAAAAAACTGTGCTTGCTCATTGTCACTATCTTAGAGAAGACTGTGCCCAGTGTCATCTTACTGAAGAAGACCAAGTCCAGTTGTTTGGCATTATTCAGGATAGGACTGTGCCCATCTCATTGGAATTATTTGGGATTAGACAGTGTTTTAGTGTCATATTATCCCAGAGAAGATAATACTCGGCACATTAACAATATTTTTGAGAAGACTGTGCCCAGTTCAGTGGCATTAGTCTAGACACTGCTTGGCTCACTGGCAATTCACTGGATAAGACTGTGCCCTGCTGAGTGGATTAAATACAGAGAAGACTGTGCCCAACTCATTGTCTTCATAGACTGTGTTGAGTTTATTGGCATTATTCAGGACAAGACTGTTCCCAGCTCAGTGGCATTATTCCGGGAACACTTTACCCAGCTTGGTGGCATTATTCTTAAGAACACTAATCAGGGGCATCAAATAAATTGTGCCAGGGCAGTAATTTATGGGACTGAGTATCTGAGTGGCACTTCACCTAGGTGAGTGACTTATTGCTGTGTTTGCAGTGTTTGTGTGTGACTTTGTATCAGTGCAGCTGATCTTTTATTCCAGATACATATAATTCAGGGGATACGACCAATGGGAGCGTTGGATTGGTCACAGTTTGTCTTGGTTGTTGGTCATTATGGGCCGTGGACTGTAATGCAATAATATCATTTTTGCCACTTTTTGCCACAACGTCTCTGCATGAATCGTGTTCCCAGTTACAAACAATGGAGACAGTGATACTGATATGGAGGGTTACGTGGCAGCATTCTCAGCCACGTAACCCTCCATATCAGTATCACTGTCTCCATTGTTCGTAACTGAAAATATTATTTGGGGGTTAATTCATTGATGTTCTCGAAAAATCCTTCTTACCTATTTTTAGTATTGATAATTTTTTATTGGAAATATTATATTGTTATAATCTAATTTTTTAATTGACATTTTTGTAAAGGGCGAGATTGTAATGTACAGACGGCCCCTGCGAACACTAAGGGTCCATGGAGATGGCAGTGGTGCCAGGTCAGGTTGGTCCTATTACCATTCCCAATGGGGGGTGAACCTATTCAGTGCGCCCCCTTTTGACCGGTCATGCAAACAAGTAAGGGAAGACCAGCCCAAAGATCATGCCAGAAATTGAGAGAGGGGGGGGGGGGGTATGCAGAGAGCCCTCCAGTCCTGGGAGAAGGGGTGGGTGGTAAAATCAACCACCATCAGGAGGGGCTCCTTTTGTGTTTTGCTACAGGGTCCCCTCAGTCTTTGCCCCTGATTGGTATCATCCACCAAAAAAAAAAAAAAAAGGATCCATCGACGGAGGCCATTCATTTCTATAACACTAGATGCACTGGTCTGCAACATTGTTGCAACAAAGTAGCAGTGGTGTCTGCTCAGTTCTAATAGAATAAATGGGAACGAAATCGTCTGTTCTTAAAGGAGCCGTCTCGTCTGAGGTGTCCACTAAGCATGTTATACATGTCAGATCAATGTTGGGTTTGTTTGTTGGGACTCAAAAATTTGTGAAAATTCTTTGCAATTGAAAAATATTTACCCAAAATTTGTAACTTTTTTTTTAGATTGAACCATATCACAATTTTATGCCAGATATCTGGAGAGACTTGCACAGAGCAGGTAAGCGCACGGTTGCTCTATTTTCCGTTGTTGTATTGTTGTGATTGAATGTCTCCACATGGACGAGGAGCCGCGTTCATTACCACTCGATGTCACATGGCGTGTGCTACAATGACACATGAAGGGACCTTCTGCTCCCAGCTCCGCATTAACAATGATTCCTGAAAATAAAAACATTTCGCCACATTCGCCTTTGATGACTTACAACCTCGCCGCTGTCTGGCTGATTCCTAAAACCAGAATCTTGATCAAAAACTCTGTCCTCTTCTGTCAAGTTTTTATGAATTCTGTCTTGCTGTTTCTCAGGCCTCGTTCACATCTACGTTGGAGGCTCCATTAGGGGCCTCCGTCACAGATCCTGCTCAGAATACTGCAAATAATAGCGCGGCATGCTGCATTAAGGTTTCCGGTAAAACCATGGACACACCGACAGAAACCCGACGGAACCCAATGGGTTTCGTCAGCCCCCGGTGGTTCGGTATTTCTGATTTTCTGCTCCTCTGACAGAGGTGAACCCAGCCATATTTATATCATTTGTAGGAAAGCTGGGTGACAACTAATGTACTTGGGTCCTGAATAGCAAACCTTCTTAGTTATGAAATAGTACCAGAGATCTAAGGTGGATTTGCCGTTCAGGAATCTAAAAAAAACAACTGAGTAGCAATAATTGTAGGAACTGTCCTGGGTTGCAAAACCCAGCACCATAATGAGGGGCCCCGTCTGATCTTGCTGTGGGGCCCACTCTCTTCTATGAACGCCTCTGTCACTAAGTGTCCAGCCCCAGCTCGGTCTTTGGGGTTCAGCAGTGGACATTCTCCCACCTCAAGCTAAGTAAAGGTTGTTAGAGGGGGCAAGGACAGAGGGGCATGTATAGATCGGATAGACCCTAATTTCTGCCGGTGGGCAGAAGGTACAAGTCCAAAAATATGTCTTGTAACAGTTCCTTTAGTTGTCATTTTCCATCCGAAGACTTTATCCAACACACTGATAGTGGCCATAAAGAGCACCTCTCAAATTGTTGTTTTGGGTATCCCCCCAAATAAAACAATGGCCCAGAGTCAATCTTGATTAAAGTAATGGGCTGGGGCAAGATGTAGGCAGGAGAGACAGCTACATGCTGCCTCCCCTGCCTTAAAGTGTAAATAAACTTTTAAAAAAGATTTGATGTCATAGTGACATGTCAGAAGTTTTGATTGGTGGGGGTCCGAGCACTTAGACCTCCACCGATCGCTAAAATGAAGCGGCAAAAGCACTTGGTGAGCGATGAGCCGCTTAGTTTCTGATTGGATTTTTTCGGAAAGCCGATGTAACGGTATACAGGCCCCTAGACTTTTCATTGAGCCTGTACACCAACTGCTCGGCTTTCCGAGAGATGCCAATCAGAAACCAAGCAGCTCAGCGCTCACTCAAACGCATCTGCTCCGGGTACTGACGGCCACGGACAGCCACCCGCATTTGTGGCCATGCTCCCATATAACGTATGAGAGCACGGTCCGTAAAAAGCCAAAAAATAGGACATGTCCTATCTTTTGCCGAGCCCTTCTACGGCACGGACACCATCCCGTATATATACGGGAAGGTATCCGTGGTCAATAGAAGGGAAAGAGTCCATAATTACGGTCCGTTATTACGAACCGTAATTACGGATGAATTCTACAGTCGTGTGCATGGGGCCTAAAATATGCAAATCTGTAGATAAAAACATCTCTATGTGGACGGTATAATGTCTTTTCAAGTCCGTATGCTATCATGAACATATAAAGATGGAAAAAACAGCGTGTGAGCCCTTTAAGTTCTACATCTAAAAATGTATCTGTGATGTGTGCAGACAATGGTTATTATGGTTTCCCAAAATAAAGTACAGCTCAGAACGAAGCAGATTTATTTTAGAACGGTAGTAATTGACTCTAATGATTTCTATTGTTAAGTGATCCGGCTGCTTCCTGTTGAGCTATTGTTATCAGACAGTTTAGAGATAACACAAAACATCCCCACAAAAGCTCTCAAAAAGCAGCAACATCAAAAATGACGCTTCATCTATAATGATCTCGCGCGGGCAGAATCTTCGACTTGGGGCCGGGAAGGATAAATCATTAGCAACAGTGGGCCAAAGCCTGTATGCATCAAAGCTATGTCTGACTTATTATCTACCACACATAAATGAACTAATGGGAAAGTAAAAGAGTTATTCCAATTACAGGTGAAACAGAAAACATCCTGACATTAAAAAGCAAAAAAAAACTACTTTAATACTGCACCCTATGTAAAAGAAAATAAATAATATAATACTGCCCCCTATGAACAAGAATATAACTACTATAATGCTGCCCCCTATGAACAAGAATATAACCACAATAATACTGCCCCCTATATACAAGAATATAACTACTATAATACTGCCCCTATATACAAGAATATAATTACTATAATACTGCCCCTATATACAAGAATATAACTACTATAAAACTGCTCCCTATATACAAGAATATAACTGCAATAATACTGCCCCTATATACCAGAATATAACTACTATAATACTGCCCCCTATATACAAGAATATAACTACTATAATACTGCCCCTATATACAAGAATATAACTACTATAAAACTGCTCCCTATATACAAGAATATAACTGCAATAATACTGCCCCTATATACAAGAATATAACTACTATAATACTGCCCCCTATATACAAGAATATAACTACTATAATACTGCCCCTATATACAAGAATATAACTACTATAATAGTGCTCCTATATACAAGAATATAACTGCAATAATACTGCTCCTATATACAAGAATATAGCTACTGTAATACTGCTCCTATATACAAGAATATAACTACTATAATACTGCTCCTATATACAAGAATATAACTACTATAATACTGCCCCTATATACAAGAATATAACTACTATAATACTGCTGCTATATACAAGAATATAACTACTATAATACTGCCCGTATATACAAGAATATAACTACAATAATACTGCCCCCTATATACAAGAATATAACTACTATAATACTGCTCCTATATACAAGAATATAACTACTATAATACTGCTCCTATATACAAGAATATAACTACTATAATACTGCTCCTATATACAAGAATATAACTACTATAATACTGCCCCTATATACAAGAATATAACTACTATAATACTGCTCCTATATACAAGAATATAACTACTATAATACTGCCCCTATATACAAGAATATAACTACTATAATACTGCCCCTATATACAAGAATATAACTACTCTAATACTGCCCCCTATATACAAGAATATAACTACTATAATACTGCCCCCTATATGCAAGAATATAACTACTATAATACTGCCCCCTATATACAAGAATATAACTACTGTAATACTGCTCCTATATACAAGAATATAACTACTATAATACTGTTCCTATATACAAGAATATAACTACTATAATACTGCTCCTATTTACAAGAATATAACTACTATAATACTGCTCCTATATACAAGAATATAACTACTATAATACTGCCCCTATATACAAGAATATAACTACTATAATACTGCTCCTATTTACAAGAATATAACTACTATAATACTGCCTCCTATATACAAGAATATAACTACTATAATACTGTAATACTGCCACTATATACAAGAATATAACTACTATATTACTTCCCCCTATATACAAGAATATAACTACTATAATACTGTAATACTGCCTCCTATATACAAGAATATGACTGCTATAATGCTGCCCCCTATATACAAGAATATAACTACTATAATACTGCCCCTATATACAATAATACAACTACTATAATACAGCCTCCTATATACAAGAATATAACTACTATAATACTGTAATACTGCCGCTATATACAAGCATATAACTACTATAATACTGTAATACTGCCGCTATATACAAGAATATAACTGCTATAATGCTGCCCCCTATATACAAGAATATAACTACTATAATACTGCTCCTATATACAAGAATATAACTACTATAATACTTCCCCTATTTACAAGAATATAACTACTATAATACTGCCCCTATATACAAGAATATAACTACTATAATGCTGCCCCCTATATACAAGAATATAACGACTATAATACTGCCGCTATAAACAAGAATATAACTACTGTAATACTGTAATACTGCCGCTATATAAAAGAATATAACTACAATAATACTGTAATACTGCCCCTATATACAAGAATATAACTGCTATAATGCTGCCGCCTATATACAAGAATATAACTACTATAATACTGCTCCTATATACAAGAATATAACTACTATAATACTGCCCCTATATACAAGAATATAACTACTATAATACTGTCCCCTATATACAAGAATATAACTACTATAATACTGCCCCTATATACAAGACTATAACTACTATAATACTGCCTCTTATATACAAGAATATAACTACTATAATACTGCCTCACATATACAGGAATATATCTACTATAAGGCTATGTTCACACGGGGTCTTTTGCCGAGTTTTTTGACGCGGAAACCGCGTCGCAAAACTCGGCAGAAACGGCCCGAGAACGCCTCCCATTGATTTCAATGGGAGGCGTCGGCGTCTTTTTCCCGCGAGCAGTAAAACTGCCTCGCGGGAAAAAGAAGCGACATGCCCTATCTTCGGGCGCTTCCGCCTCCGACCTCCCATTGACTTCAATGGGAGGCAGGAGAAAGCGTGTTTTCTGCCCGCGGCGCTCAATGGCCGCGGGCGAAAAACGGCGCGATCATTGCTATTCACACGGAGTATTTTGGGGGAGGAATATCTGCCTCAAAATTCCGTTTGGAGCTTTGAGGCAGATATTCCTCCCCCAAAATACTCCGTGTGAACATAGCCTAATACTGCTCCGGTATACAAGAATATAACTACTATAATACTGCTCCTATATACAAGAATATAACTACGATAATACTGCTCCTATGTACAAGAATATAACTGCTATAATATAGCCCCCTATATTCAAGAATATAACTACTATAATACTACCCCTATATACAAGAATATAACTACTATAATACTGCCCCTGTATACAAGAATATAACTACTATAATACTGCCCTTATATACAAGAATATAACTACTATAATACTGCCCCCTATATACAAGAATATATCTACTATAATACTGCCCCTATATACAAGAATATAACTACTATAATACTTCTCCTATATACAAGAATATAACTACTATAATACTGCTCCTATATACAAGAATATATCTACTATAATACTGCCCCTATATACAAGAATAGAACTACTATAATGCTGCCCCTATATAAAAGAATATATCTACTATAATACTGCCCTTATATACAAGAATATAACTACTATAATACTGCCCCCTATATACAAGAATATATCTACTATAATACTGCCCCTATATACAAGAATATAACTACTATAATACTGCTCCTATATACAAGAATATAACTACTATAATACTGCTCCTATATACAAGAATATAACTACTATAATACTGCTCCTATATACAAGAATATAACTACTATAATACTGCCCTTATATACAAGAATATAACTACTATAATACTGCCCCCTATATACAAGAATATATCTACTATAATACTGCCCCTATATACAAGAATATAACTACTATAATACTGCTCCTATATACAAGAATATAACTACTATAATACTGCTCCTATATACAAGAATATAACTACTATAATACTGCTCCTATATACAAGAATATAACTACTATAATACTGCTCCTATATACAAGAATATATCTACTATAATACTGCCCCTATATACAAGAATAGAACTACTATAATGCTGCCCCTATATAAAAGAATATAACTACTATAATACTGCTCCTATATACAAGAATATAACTACTATAATACTGCTCCTATATACAAGAATATATCTACTATAATACTGCCCCTATATACAACAATATAACTACTATAATGCTGCCCCTATATAAAAGAATATAACTACTATAATACTGCTCCTATATACAAGAATATAACTACTATAATACTGCTCCTATATACAAGAATATAACTACTATAATACTGCCCCTATATACAAGACTATAACTACTGTAAGGGAAAAGCCCCACGTGGCGGAATTGCTCTTGAAATCCGCAGCGGACCCGTTTCTCCATTGCCTTCCACTTCTATTTAATAGGCTTCGTTTAGACGAGGCTGAAAATTCCGCTGCGGAGCATAGGCTGCGGTGCGGAATTTGGTGTCCGCAGCATACAATGGATGTTGCGGACGTGTGTCGGACTGGTTGCGGACTCATTGCGGAAGTTCTCCATTGACTTCAATGGAGATTCTAAATTCCGCAATGAAGTCCGCAGATGTCATGCACATGTTATGTGTGCTGCGGAGCGTATTGGTTTTACTAACATGACATTTCTTCATTCTGGCTGGACCTATGTATTTCTAGGTCTACAGCCAGACTGAGGAAGTCAATGGGGCACCCATAATTACGGGTGACTACGTGTGTGCACCCGTAATTACGGGAGCGTTGCTAAGCGACGTCAGTAAATAGTCACTGTCCAGGGTGCTGAAAGAGTTAAGCGATCGGCAGTAACTGTTTCAGCACCCTGGACAGTGACTACCGATCCCAATATACAGCAACCTGTAAAAAAAATAGAAGTTCATACTTACCGAGAACTCCCTGCTTCTTTCTCCAGTCCGGCTTCCCAGGATGACTTTTCAGTCTAAGTGACGGCTGCAGCCAATCACAGGCCAATCACAGGCTGCAGCGGTCACATGGACTGCCGCGTCATCCAGGGAGGTCGGGCTGGATGCCGAAAGAGGGACGCGTCACCAAGACAACGGGCGGTAAGTATGAAATTCTTTTACTTTCACTAGGGAAAGTGCTGTCCCTTCTCTCTATCCTGCACTGATAGAGAGAAGGGAAGTACTTTCACCGCAATACGCAGCAGCTAGTCCGCATCAATTTACTGCACATTTTGGGCAGATCCGCCACAGAATCTTCAACGCAGATTCTGTGCGGCATTGATGCGGACAGTTGCGGAGGAAAACCGCCACGTGGGGGCATGCCCTAATACTGCACTCTATATACAAGAATATAACTACTATAATAATGCTGCCTATATACAAGAATATAACTACTATAATACTGCCCCTATATACAAGAATATAACTACTATAATACTGCCTCTATATACAAGAATATAACTAATATAATAATGCCCCTATATACAAGAATATAACTGCTATAATATTGCCCCCTATATACAAGAATATAACTAGTATAATACTGGTCCCTATATACAAGAATATAACTACTATAATACTGCTCCTATATACAAGAATATATCTACTATAATACTGCTCCTATATACAAGAATATAACTACTATAATACTGCTCCTATATACACGAATATAACTACTATAATACTGCCCTCTATATACAAGAATATAACTAGTATAATACTGGTCCCTATATACAAGAATAAAACGACTATAATACTGCTCCTATATACAAGAATATAACTACTATAATACTGCTTCTATATACAAGAATATAACTACTATAATACTGCCCCCTACCTACAAGATTATAACTACTATAATACTGCCCCTATATACAAGAATATACCTACTATAATACTGCTCCTATATACAAGAATATAACTACTATAATACTGCTCCCTATATTCAAGAATATAACTACTATAATACTACCCCCTATATACAAGAATATAACTACTATAATACTGCCCCTATATACAAGAATATAACTACTATAATACTGCCCCCTATATACAAGAATATAACTACTATAATACTGCCCCTATATACAAGAATATACCTACTATAATACTGCTCCTATATACAAGAATATAACTACTATAATACTGCCCCCTATATACAAGAATATAACTACTATAATACTGCCCCCTATATACAAGAATATAACTACTATAATACTGCCCCCTATATACAAGAAAATAACTACTATAATACTGCCCCCTATATACAAGAATATAACTACTATAATAATGCCCCCTATATACAAGAATATAACTACTATAATACTGCTCCCTATATACAAGAATATAACTACTATAATACTGCCCCTATATACAAGAATATAACTACTATAATACTGCCCCCTATATACAAGAATATAAGTACTATAATACTGCCCTCTATATACAAGAATATAACAACTATAATACCTCTCCTATATACAAAAATATAACTACTATAATACTGCCCCTATATACAAGAATATACCTACTATAATACTGCTCCTATATACAAGAATATAACTACTATAATACTGCCTCCTATATACAAGAATATAACTACTATAATACTGCTCCCTATATACAAGAATATAACTACTATAATACTGCTCCTATATACAAGAATATAACTACTATAATACTTCCCCCTATATACAAGAATATAACTACTATAATACTGCCCCTATATACAAGAATATAACTACTATAATACTGCCCCCTATATACAAGAATATAACTACTATAATACTGCTCCTATATACAAGATTAT
This sequence comes from Rhinoderma darwinii, assembly GCF_050947455.1. Classification (NCBI taxonomy): domain Eukaryota; kingdom Metazoa; phylum Chordata; class Amphibia; order Anura; family Rhinodermatidae; genus Rhinoderma; species Rhinoderma darwinii. The sequence goes on along the minus strand of NC_134696.1, from coordinate 100,488,578 downwards.
AACTACTATAATATTGTCCCCTATGTACAAGAATATAACTACTATAATACTGCCTCCTATATACAAGAATATAACTACTATAATACTGCTCCTATATACAAGACTATAACTACTATAATACTGCCCCCTATATACAAGAATATAACTACTGTAATACTGCTCCTATATACAAGAATATAACTACTATAATACTGCCCCCTATATTCAAGAATATAACTACTATAAGGGCATGACCACACATGGCGGAATTCCTCCGCAACTGTCCGCATCAATGCCGCACAGAATCTGCGTTGCAGATTCTGCAGCGGATCTGCACAAAATGTGCAGAAAATTGATGCGGACTGGCCGCTGCGGACTGCAGGAAAAGTGCTTCTCTTCTCCCTATTCAGTGCAGGATAGAGAGAAGGGACAGCACTTTCCCTAGTGAAAGTCAAAGAAATTCATACTTACCGCCCGTTGTCTTGGTGACGCGTCCCTCTTTCGGCATCCGGCCCGACCTCCCTGGATGACGCTCCAGTCCATGTGACCGCTGCAGCCTGTGCTTGGCCTGTGATTGGCTGCAGCCGTCACTTACACTGAAACGTCATCCTGGGAGGCCGGACTGGAGACAGACGCAGGGAGTTCTCGGTAAGTATGAACTTATATGTTTTTTTACAGATACATGTATATTGAGATCGGTAGTCACTGTCCCGGGTGCAGAAACAGTTACTGCCGATCGCGTAACTCTTTCAGCACCCTGGACAGTGACTATTTACAGACGTCTCCTAGCAACGCTCCCGTCATTACGGGAGCCCCATTGACTTCCTCAGTCTGGCTGTAGACCTAGAAATACATAGGTCCAGCCAGAATGAAGAAATGTCATGGTAGTAAAAACAATACGCTCCGCAGCACACATAAGATCTGCGGACTTCATTGCGGAATTTTGACTCTCCATTGAAGTCAATGGAGAAATTCCGCCATGAGTCCGCAACCAGTCCGCCACTGCTCCGCAACAGACAGAGCATGCTGCGGACACCAAATTCCGCTCCGCAGCCTATGCTCCGCAGCGGAATTGTACGCATCGTGTAAACGAACACTGCTAAATTAAAGTGAAAGTCAATGGAGAAACGGCTCCGCTGCGGATTAACGCTGCGGAGTGTCCGCAGCGGAATTTAAGTGAAATTCCGCTATGTGTGAACCCGCCCTTATACTGCCCCTATATACAAGAATATAACTACTATAATACTGCTCCTATATACAAGAATATAACTACTATAATACTGCACCCATATATACAAGAATATAACTACTATAATACTGCCCCTATATACAAGAATATAAGTACTATAATACTGCCCTCTATATACAAGAATATAACTACTATAATACCTCTCCTATATACAAAAATATAACTACTATAATACTGCCCCTATATACAAGAATATACCTACTATAATACTGCTCCTATATACAAGAATATAACTACTATAATACTGCTCTCTATATACAAGAATATAACTACTATAATACTGCTCCTATATACAAGAATATAACTACTATAATACTTCCCCCTATATACAAGAATATAACTACTATAATACTGCCCCTATATACAAGAATATAACTACTATAATACTGCCCCCTATATACAAGAATATAACTACTATAATACTGCTCCTATATACAAGATTATAACTACTATAATATTGTCCCCTATGTACAAGAATATAACTACTATAATACTGCCTCCTATATACAAGAATATAACTACTATAATACTGCTCCTATATACAAGACTATAACTACTATAATACTGCCCCCTATATACAAGAATATAACTACTGTAATACTGCTCCTATATACAAGAATATAACTACTATAATACTGCCCCCTATATTCAAGAATATAACTACTATAATACTGCCCCTATATACAAGAATATAACTACTATAATACTGCCCCCTATATACAAGAATATAACTACTATAATACTGCCCCTATATACAAGAATATAACTACTATAATACTGCTCCTATATACAAGAATATAACTACTATAATACTGCACCCATATATACAAGAATATAACTCCTATAATACTGCCCCTATATACAAGAATATAACTACTATAATACTGCTCCTATATACAAGAATATAACTACTATAATACTGCCCCTATATTCAAGAATATAACTACTATAAGGGCATGACCACACGTGGCGGATCTCGGCTGGGTTCACACGTGGCGGAATTTCACTTAAATTCCGCTGCGGACACTCCGCAGCGTTAATCCGCAGCGGAGCCGTTTGTCCATTGACTTACACTTTAATTTAGCAGTGTTCGTTTAGACGAGGCGTAAAATTCCGCTGCGGAGCATAGTCTGCGGAGCGGAATTTGGTGTCCGCAGCATGCTCTGTCTGTTGCGGAGCAGTGGCGGACTCATGGCGGAATTTCTCCATTGACTTCAATGGAGATTCTAATTTCCGCAATGAAGTCCGCAGCTGTCATGCACATGTTATGTGTGCTGCGGATCCGTCTTGCTTTTTTAACTTGACATTTCTTCATTCTGGCTGGACCTATGTATTTCTAGGTCTACAGCCAGACTGAGGAAGTCAATGGGGCTCCCGTAATGACGGGAGCGTTGCTAGGAGACGTCAGTAAATAGTCACTGTCCAGGGTGCTGAAAGAGTTAAGCGATCGGCAGTAACTGTTTCTGCACCCGGGACAGTGACTACCGATCCCAATATACATCTATCTGTAAAAAAAAATGAAGTTCATACTTACCGAGAACTCCCTGCTTCTGTCTCCAGTCCGGCTTCCCAGGATGACGTTTCAGTCTAAGTGACGGCTGCAGCCAATCACAGGCTAATAACAGGCTGCAGCGGTCACATGGACTGCCGCGTCATCCAGGGAGATCGGGCTGGATGCCGAAGGAGGGACGCGTCACCAAGACAACGGGCGGTAAGTATGAAATTCTTTGACTTTCACAAGGGAAAGTGCTGTCCCTTCTCTCTATCCTGCACTGATAGGGAGAAGGGAAGTACTTTTACCGCAGTCCGCAGCAGCTAGTCCGCATCAATTTACTGCACATTTTGTGCAGATCCGCAGCAGAATCTGCAACGCAGATTCTGTGCGGCATTGATGCGGACAGTTGCGGAGGAAATCCGCCACGTGTGGTCATGCCCTTCCTCCGCAACTGTCCGCATCAATGCCGCACAGAATCTGCGTTGCAGATTCTGCTGCGGATCTGCACAAAATGTGCAGTAAATTGATGCGGACTAGCTGCTGCGGACTGCGGTAAAAGTACTTCCCTTCTCCCTATCAGTGCAGGATAGAGAGAAGGGACAGCACTTTCCCTTGTGAAAGTCAAAGAAATTCATACTTACCGCCCGTTGTCTTGGTGACGCGTCCCTCCTTCGGCATCCAGCCCGATCTCCCTGGATGACGCGGCAGTCCATGTGACCGCTGCAGCCTGTTATTAGCCTGTGATTGGCTGCAGCCGTCACTTAGACTGAAACGTCATCCTGGGAGGCCGGACTGGAGACAGAAGCAGGGAGTTCTCGGTAAGTATGAACTTCATTTTTTTTTACAGATACATGTATATTGGGATCGGTAGTCACTGTCCCGGGTGCAGAAACAGTTACTGCCGATCGCTTAACTCTTTCAGCACCCTGGACAGTGACTATTTACTGACGTCTCCTAGCAACGCTCCCGTCATTACGGGAGCCCCATTGACTTCCTCAGTCTGGCTGTAGACCTAGAAATTCATAGGTCCAGCCAGAATGAAGAAATGTCAAGTTAAAAAAGCAAGACGGATCCGCAGCACACATAACATGTGCATGACAGCTGCGGACTTCATTGCGGAAATTAGAATCTCCATTGAAGTCAATGGAGAAATTCCGCCATGAGTCCGCCAGTGCTCCGCAACAGACAGAGCATGCTGCGGACACCAAATTCCGCTCCGCAGCCTATGCTCCGCAGCGGAATTTTACGCCTCGTCTAAACGAACACTGCTAAATTAAAGTGTAAGTCAATGGACAAACGGCTCCGCTGCGGATTAACGCTGCGGAGTGTCCGCAGCGGAATTTAAGTGAAATTCCGCCACGTGTGAACCCAGCCTTATACTGCCCCCTATATACAAGTATATAAGTACTATAATACTGCCCTCTATATACAAGAATATAACTACTATAATACTGCCCTCTATATACAAGAATATAACTACTATAATACTGCTCCTACATACAAGAATATAACTACTATAATACTGCTCCTATATACACGAATATAACTACTATAATACTGCCCCCTATATACAAGAATATAACTAGTATAATACTGGTCCCTATATACAAGAATAAAACGACTATAATACTGCTCCTATATACAAGAATATAACTACTATAATACTGCTTCTATATACAAGAATATAACTACTATAATACTGCCCCCTACCTACAAGTTATAACTACTATAATACTGCCCCTATATACAAGAATATACCTACTATAATACTGCTCCTATATACAAGAATATAACTACTATAATACCTCTCCTATATACAAAAATATAACTACTATAATACTGCCCCTATATACAAGAATATACCTACTATAATACTGCTACTATTTACAAGAATATAACTACTATAATACTTCCTCCTATATACAAGAATATAACTACTATAATACTGCTCCCTATATACAAGAATATAACTACTATAATACTGCTCCTATATACAAGAATATAACTACTATAATACTTCCCCCTATATACAAGAATATAACTACTATAATACTGCCCCTATATACAAGAATATAACTACTATAATACTGCTCCTATATACAAGATTATAACTACTATAATATTGTCCCCTATGTACAAGAATATAACTACTATAATACTGCCTCCTATATACAAGAATATAACTACTATAATACTGCTCCTATATACAAGACTATAACTACTATAATACTGCCCCCTATATACAAGAATATAACTACTGTAATACTGCTCCTATATACAAGAATATAACTACTATAATACTGCCCCCTATATTCAAGAATATAACTATTATAATACTGCCCCTATATACAAGAATATAACTACTATAATACTGCTCCTATATACAAGAATATAACTACTATAATACTGCACCCATATATACAAGAATATAACTACTATAATACTGCCCCTATATACAAGAATATAACTACTATAATACTGCCCCCTATATACAAGAATATAACTAGTATAATACTGGTCCCTATATACAAGAATAAAACGACTATAATACTGCTCCTATATACAAGAATATAACTACTATAATACTGCTTCTATATACAAGAATATAACTACTATAATACTGCCCCCTACCTACAAGATTATAACTACTATAATACTGCCCCTATATACAAGAATATACTTACTATAATACTGCTCCTATATACAAGAATATAACTACTATAATACTGCTCCCTATATACAAGAATATAACTACTATAATACTGCTTCTATATACAAGAATATAACTACTATAATACTGCTCCTATATACAAGAATATAACTACTATAATACTGCCCCCTATATACAAGAATATAACTACTATAATACTGCCCTCTATATACAAGAATATAACTACTATAATACTGCCTCCTATATACAAGAATATAACTACTATAATACTGCCCCCTATATACAAGAATATAACTACTATAATACTGCCCTCTATATACAAGAATATAACTACTATAATACTGCCTCCTATATACAAGAATATAACTACTATAATACTGCCCCTATATACAAGAATATAACTACTATAATACTGCACCCATATATACAAGAATATAACTCCTATAATACTGCCCCTATATACAAGAATATAACTACTATAATACTGCTCCTATATACAAGAATATAACTACTATAATACTGCCCCTATATTCAAGAATATAACTACTATAATACTGCCCCCTATATACAAGAATATAAGTACTATAATACTGCCCTCTATATACAAGAATATAACTACTATAATACTGCCCTCTATATACAAGAATATAACTACTATAATACTGCCCTCTATATACAAGAATATAACTACTATAATACTGCCCCCTATATACAAGAATATAACTGCTAAAAACTGCAGCCTATGCAGTATTAGTGCAGTAAAATAGCAGAAGGCAGTAGGGAAATTTATGCTTCTGCTACTTGAGAGCTAACAGGAAAGCAGCAGAATATGTGAAATATAAGATATAATGTAACCTTGGAGCAGTAAGAAGATACTGTAAGGGCGGGTTCACACATAGCGGAATTTCACTTAAATTCCGCTGCGGACACTCCGCAGCGTTAATCCGCAGCGGAGCCGTTTCTCCATTGACTTTCACTTTAATTTAGCAGTGTTCGTTTACACGATGCGTACAATTCCGCTGCGGAGCATAGGCTGCGGAGCGGAATTTGGTGTCCGCAGCATGCTCTGTCTGTTGCGGAGCAGTGGCGGACTGGTTGCGGACTCATGGCGGAATTTCTCCATTGACTTCAATGGAGAGTCAAAATTCCGCAATGAAGTCCGCAGATCTTATGTGTGCTGCGGAGCGTATTGTTTTTACTACCATGACATTTCTTCATTCTGGCTGGACCTATGTATTTCTAGGTCTACAGCCAGACTGAGGAAGTCAATGGGGCTCCCGTAATGACGGGAGCGTTGCTAGGAGACGTCTGTAAATAGTCACTGTCCAGGGTGCTGAAAGAGTTACGCGATCGGCAGTAACTGTTTCTGCACCCGGGACAGTGACTACCGATCTCAATATACATGTATCTGTAAAAAAACATATAAGTTCATACTTACCGAGAACTCCCTGCGTCTGTCTCCAGTCCGGCCTCCCAGGATGACGTTTCAGTGTAAGTGACGGCTGCAGCCAATCACAGGCCAAGCACAGGCTGCAGCGGTCACATGGACTGGAGCGTCATCCAGGGAGGTCGGGCCGGATGCCGAAAGAGGGACGCGTCACCAAGACAACGGGCGGTAAGTATGAATTTCTTTGACTTTCACTAGGGAAAGTGCTGTCCCTTCTCTCTATCCTGCATTGAATAGGGAGAAGAGAAGCACTTTTCCTGCAGTCCGCAGCGGCCAGTCCGCATCAATTTTCTGCACATTTTGTGCAGATCCGCTGCAGAATCTGCAACGCAGATTCTGTGCGGCATTGATGCGGACAGTTGCGGAGGAATTCCGCCATGTGTGGTCATGCCCTAAGTAGAGTGGAGGAGTTGAACATATACTAAATATATGTAAAGTTATTATTATGAGCTGAACTCTGTGAGCGGTTTGATGCCCGGGTAAACCGGGACCTGGCATCTAGACCAGGGACCAAGGGAGCTCCGCTCCGGCAGCATCCTCCCTTTGTTGCAGCCTCTCACTCCTTCCATGTTTTCATGTTTCTTTTACAGACACAGTAACATCCTTGTGAGCCACAGACACAGAGGTTTTATTTCGCTTTTCTTTTGTTATGAGCACAAAGGTCGTTGTTTGTTCCTTTCTCTGAGATCTTCCTGCGGTCGCTGCGGTTTTGTGGTGGGTTTCGCTCTGTTGGGACATTATTGTTGTCTAGTAATTGGAATAAAGTGTAACGGAACATTGCATCTTACTTAAAGGGGCACAAAACCTAACGTTTATATTATCTGCCATTGCCATGCAGTGGACGGCAAGTTATTGTTTTCTGTTATCGGCCCTGACTTCAGTCCACTTCTTTAGTCCCCTGCAGCAATATTTACAACGACTTCCAAATCACTTTCTTTTTTCACTGTCTGTTACTATATATAAATCTGAAGATTAGCGCCATTACTGGAGAGGGGGAGGGGGGGCTATATCTTTAATAGCTGTGAAAGGTATATTGATGCCCAAGCAGTACAGAGTACTTCAGCAGAGGAGCTTGCCAGTCTTATGGCCATTTTACAAACTGAGAATAACTTAGTGGAAGAAGAACAAGTATTACCTACAGAAGCACAGAGTATTTCAGGATATGAGTGTACTGGGGGGGGGGCTCATGTAAATCGTCAGTCTATCGTTAGGCCCTGTTCACACAGAGTTTTTGGCACTGATTTCGACACGGAAACCGGGTCCGAATCAGTGCCAAAAAAGCAGAAATCGCCCCCCATCAATGGGAGGCAGAGGCGTTTTTTCCCCAGGAGGCTTTTAGCTGCTCGCGGGTAAAAAAAAGCGGCATGTCCTTTCCTGCCGTGGTTCCGCCTCTGACCACCAAAAGAAATCAATGGGTGTCAGAAAAAACCCACAGCGCACGTTTCCGTGGATTTTTTCGCTGCAGTTTGTTGCCTGCAGTCTGAAACCACGAAAAACGCAGCAAAGAAGCGCAGGCAGGTCAAAATCTGCCTCAAAATTTTTGAAAGAAAAAAAACTCAGTGTGAACAGGGCCGTACTGACGACAGGGCTAAATGTGGCAGGGGCAGTGTCACGGTGTGAGGAGGGGAATGGAGACAAGCGGGAGGTCACAGACTTATAGTAGAAGGAGTAGGGTCCCGCAGTAGCACAGAGTATTTCAGGAGACGAATGTGCTGATCCAGTGGGAGGGCAGTGACCTATTATGGGTTGCGGAAGTTGCAGTTGTAGCCAGTCCCTGGTGCCTGAGGGGGTTTGAAGGCCACTGTGCCACATAAGTAGTCACTGGTAATGTAAATGACACATGGTTGTGTGTGTGTGTGGGGGTTTGTTAAAGATTTAGCATTTGTTGCGCCCCTGGTGGTGATATAAGTGAGGACAGGGCTGCATGTCACAGGGGCAGCGTCATGATGTGAGGAGAGGAATGGAGACAAGTGGAAGAACGGTGGCTGAGACTTACATAGGGGAAGAAGCAGGATTTTCCAGCAGCACAGAGTATTTTAGGAGAGGAAAGTGCTGATTTTCCGGGAGGCAGTGGCCTGTCCATTTGTGTACTACTAAATTCTCACTTGCCTGATACGTTGACTATACTTTGCCTTCCTATGAAGTGTCCTGTATCATCTTCAGATCATTCAGCGATGACATTTTGCAGCAAATCTTCCTTTTCGTCTGATTCCCCGATCCGCTCGACTTCCATTATTTCTGTCATATGTTTCTCATCTGTTTATTTTGCTTTTCCATGACTTCATCTACATAATACAGTGGAATATAACAACACCATACTGCAATGCGAGTTTAATGATCCCCAGACCAGACTGCTGGGACAGGAGGCCGTGACAGATTTTGGAAGATGTTTTGCTATCTGACAGGAATGACAGCGTGAAGTTCATAATAACGTTGCACGTTGTAAAATCGCGCATGAATTATTAATAGGAGCAGGAAGAAATTTGGCCACTAGGAGCAGCGTTTTATTGATGTCTGTGACATTTCTCTTAAAGGGGTTGTATGCCATTAAAAAACTTGGCTGCTGTCTTTTAGAAATAGCACCATCTGTGGGCTGTGTGTGGTATTACAGCTCCTCCACATACCAGATACAACCTATGGACAATGGTGGTGCTGTTTATGAAAGAAACCAACCATATTTTTCTCCTTTAATGCAGAGTAGCTGCGTTTTTTTTGTAACTTTTAGATTACTTTATATACTTTTTAGGACTCCTACTTATTATTCTACTGTCATTTCATATATTTTTAGTTTAATATTAAACCCTTTAATTACAACATTTTTTCTTTTCATTGTCCTGTATTATTTTTTTCTGCTCCAATGTTTATTGATAGGATCTTGGCTTCATTATACAATGTCTTAATTCATAAAGGGCAGCACCTATGAATCTCAGGGGTATCATTTTGACCTTTATGATGGTCAGATGAGATCAGGGCTTTCTGTGTGTGGCAATAAAGCTAAGCCTGTGATCTTGCTGCTTTATTGCTATATGAGGATTACTACAAGCAATAATATCAAAGGGGGGAATTAAAAGAAATAGTCAATGGAGAAATCAACAGAATGGGGGACGCAACCCGGAGCCAATAGTTGTTTACATCAGCAGTGCAAGTCCAGAAGAGATTTAAGTAGCCCAGACTAGGATAATCCTGCCCTGCTTGCTGCTGCGAGGGGAGTGACAACCACGTTTATTGCTTTTCATGTTCAGGGTATACAGATGTTGCTACTTTCAGCCTTAGATACAGTATATAATAATAGGTGGCATACATGAGTAGGCAGGCTTTCCTGTGAGCTGTGTACTCTGAACCAATCAGATGTCTCCCTGTGCTGCTCCTCTTCCCCTCTCACAGCATGCCTCTCACAGACAGTGCAGCTGCATCCCCCTCTCCCCCCATCTTCTATGTAATGTGTTTTTTTGTGATTGAAAAACTTTCAGAACATTTACAGAGAACCTGCTTACATTTTTATACCAATTATAAGTTATTACATGTTGTTTTTGGCCCCTGTCAAGATAACCGCTTTACAGCCTGATTGAGCTTCACTTATAAAAATAGCTGCTGTTTTCCCTTCATGGTAGCAATCGGTTTGGTTCACGGCTTTAACCCTTCAATTTGAGCTTTAAATCAATCTAACTTGGGATGAAATATTACCATATCTATTTTATCGTTTTTCTTGATTGTTTTTCTTAGTCATTTAACTATTGGGTGTATGGGGTGATTAAACCCAACGTCATTGATTTTCTAATGATGTAGGAGAGGGAAGACATATGGCAACGTACATTCAGATTCATTCATTCCTATTAGTGGAAGGGTTGCTGGAAATATATACATAGTATCACCAAATGTCACCTTGTTGTTTATCATCATATTTCTGTACTTGATCTACAATACTATGTGTTTAGTTTTTTCTATTCATTTCTGAATAAGCGGAAAGGGTGAGTTCGGGGTTATGGTTCCACATGGTGGGCAGCTGAATTTTTGGGTAGCGGCATGTGTCTGCAGCTGAGGGTGTGCAAAATTTTTTCTTCAATTTTCAACAAGGCTGGCACATTTATCTCCGACAAATTAGAGCCCGGTCCTTCTGTCATAGGAAAGTCTAGCAGTGAAAGTGTTAATATGTAAGAAAACAAGTCTCAGACCTCCACAGTGAGCAGATGACAAGCCTCGTACACCCCCTCACAGATCCCTTTGCATGTAGAAGTGAGTCAATTATTGGCTCGACCCACAGCCCTGCGTTAAATTGTGCGATCAAAACAGCTCTTCTTGTACCATCACTGAGAATTCAATGGCTTCTTGTGGTCCCACAATACAACAGAAATCATTGTGTGCCGATGAGCCTGGCCGGTGTCCAGGAGGTGGAAGGCCGGGACAAACCCCTTTTGTCCTTTCTGCGTTCCCAGCTTAGGGTGGTACAATGTACAGGGAGAAGTGTCTTGTGTCTCAAACCTTGTTCAGGATGGACAATCTCAATGCAAAACTGTATGATGGTAGACAGGACAAGTGGGCAGATATCTCTTTAAATATGCAAATAAACCTTTGCAAAAGAAGGAGGGACTTAATGGCTAAAAAGTGTATCTACCCTACTTTACTCTTTCTGTATAACACAGCATCAAAAATGGCCTGGAATGAGATGAAGACCAATGGGGGTTACAGAAGTCACAATTGGGCCAATAGGGCCAATATGGTTGGGAGGACCTGCTTGGCTCTCTGACACATAAGTCAGCAGTGGCCTCATGTAATTGCCCACTGATACAATCATGGATCAAGGGAGATCAAAATGTAAATAAATAATTGTATAATGTATATAGTTCCGGTACAACATGACAATGATGGACAGAATTAGTCGTTGGGTTGGGTCTAGGAATGGCGTAGATAGGGCTGAATCCAGATGTATGTAGACCTTTGGGTTGGGTAACAGAGGCACAGAGGACCCAGTTAGCCCCACCATTGCTTGACAAGTGTGGAGCATGCCTACCCAGATTGCCATGAGTCCTCCAAGCCCAGTGAGCCCTGGCATGTGCCCAGGTTCAAGCTCAAGACTAAGCACTGGGGCTAATGTTTCTTTCTCCTTTGCCATTTCGTTTGTTTTTAGTTTGTTTTTAGTTTTACGAATGAGGCATCATTTCCAAACTTGTGCTTTTTATTCTTCCCCATGGAACTTAGTTGGAGCACGGCTGGGGGTAAATTTCAGTTTTTTTTTGAGGGGGAGCAACTACTACCTGGTGAAAATACATCATTTTTTTTTTTTTGCCTCTTTTGCCTTCATTGAATCTGTTTATAGAGATTTGTAATATATCATCTGTGTACATTCCAGAAAGCCGTCACCTAAATCAAGTCCTATGTGTGAGCGATGCCTCTGTAGTCTTCCTACTCATAAAAATATCTTGACATCTACTACAATTGGAATGCTTATGTATTTTAATTCATATTTAATAGATTTCATTTTACTCCTACGCGCATCATAGAGCACCGAAATGTCATCACACATGAGTAATCTCGAATGACTACAAATTGCTATTTTAAGGATATTGTTGGTGACTATTTTACTACCTTCCGAAACTCTTTGCCTTACTATGAATTCAGAGAGTCCTCCTAGATCCACAATTTTTAAAAAAAAAATGTCCAGCTTCCAAGAGTGGAATGAGATTCTCCAGAGACCCTGTGCTGGGTCAAGTGACGTCATTGCCCAAGTGGTGGCACCTAATGTCAAGTACTCAGCCTGGCGACCAGCCAATCTTTTAGTGGAGCAGAATGTGATTCACTCTGATGTGTTCAACATTGAGTCACATTGTCTAACTACAGCAGAACAATGACCTTCAGGCCTCCCTCAACCACCAGGTCTTTGTTTACTGCCCCCTGGCACGACTGCTCAGTTTTATTATACATACGCATGGTCCTCCATGGACAAGGTTGGCCAAATAACTCTAGATTCCAGTCAACACATTTTTGGGAGTTTTGTAGATAAATTCAACCACAGATCAATAAAGTCAACAGTATTCACCCTCTGGGGTTTCTCACCAACCTAATCATCCTTGTCTGAGGCGGGTAAATGTGTAGTTAGAAGCTAATGGGCCATGATGGAAACTACACCTGATCCCACCACTGACCTGCTGAAGTTGTGAGTGTTTGGTACCCAACTATCTCTTGAGGAATATGTATCATTGGGCAGCTCATTCCTTGTGTTATTAAATCTGTTTTCTTACAGAAAATATACCTACTGGTTTAGAGGAAGATGGAATGGCGGTGGAAATCTCTTTCTTTAATGTTATTTATTTTGGAAGGTAAGAATGTTGAACAACCTTATAAGTTCAAAAAGGTTTATAGAGATTCTCCAACTCATTGAAACAAGTAAATAAATAATATTTTTTTGGGCTCTTTTCCTCATTTTGCTTCATTTTTACTTGTTTACATTATGGCTCTTATGTCTTCCAGTTTAGAAAACACATTTCCATACAACCTATTAGGGAATTCTGAGTTGATAGAGGGGGGGGGGGGGTCCTCGGTTCAGGATCCTCATCTCTTGACCAGAGTGGAGAGCGGTTACATAGAGCGTCTCTCACTTTGGAGGACCTGTCCTGTCCTGTATTACACAGACAACACATTGATTTGAATAATCACTGTGTAATGCTTCATTTGCCCAGTGGTGGCGCTGCTGGGAAACTGAACACTTACTGCCAGGTTCCTCCACAGATCACGGCTGATCGCTGGAGGGCCCAGCAGGGAAACACTTTGTGATCTGCTTATTGTCAAGGGACCCTTCTAACAAGTAGGGATTGTCCAAAAGCACACAACCCCTTTAATCCCTTAACACAGAATGACTTACATGTATGTCATCTGCGGGGGCTAGTTGAAGCAGAATGATGTACATGTGTGTCATTCTGAACGCGTGGGCACAGGAGCTGACAGCTGGGCTGCCGATGCAACGGACAGGATCAGAGAAAATTCAGATTTAGGCTGTTTAACCCCTTCCCGACATTCGATGTATGGCTACGTCATAGCCGGGTACGGGAAGTATGAAACGGGCTCACGGAGTGAATCCGCTCCATACGATGCGGGTGTCGGCTGTATGTTACAGCCGACATTTCACAGTAACGAGCGGGATCGCGCTCGAGCACGATCCAACTCGTTTAACTCGTTAAATGCAGCGGTCAATAGCGACCGCGGCATTTAAATCGTTAGAAAGAGGGGACGACCCCCTCTAGCAGCTCATCGCGCCCCCCGCAATGCAATCGCGGGGTGGCGATGGTTGCTATGGCTGCCTGGGGGCCTAATGAAGGCCCCCTGGTCCGCCATCTTTGTGCTCCTACTAAGCCCTGCCTCTGGAAGTTTGTCAGAAAGACGATATACTGCAATACATTAGTATTGCAGTATATCGTGCAAGCGATCCAAAGATCGCTGGTTGAAGTCCCCGAGGAGGACTAATAAAAAAAGTAAAAATTTGTAAAATAAAGTTTGTTTTGTGTAACAAAATTTTTTTTAAATTAAAAGTCGGAATTTGGCGACACAAAATAGATTTTCTTTTTTACACTTAGGTTTTTACTTGTAAAAGTAGTAAAATATAGAAAAAACGATATATATTTGGCATCGCCGTAATCGTATTGACCCGCAGAATAAAGTTAACATGTTGTTTTAATTGCGCAGTGAATTCCATAAAAACAAAGCGCAAAATACAATGTCGGAATCGCTGTTTTTTTTTCATTTACCCCACAAATAATTTTTTTCCTGTTTCCTAGTACATTATATGGCTAAATAAATGGTGCTACGAAAACTACAACTCGTCCCGCAAAAATCAAGCCCTCATAGTACTATATCGATGGAAAAAAAAGAAGCTATGGCTTTTGGAAGGTGGGGAGGAAAAAACGAAAAATAAAATCTGAAAGTTGTTACGACGGGAAGGGGTTAAACCTTAAATGCCACAGTCAATAGCGACAACTGTATTTAAGTGGTTTGACAGAGGGAGGGAGCTTACAAAGGCCCCAAGACCGGCCATTGGTGTATGCCGAGCAGGCTAATCAATAAATGATATGTACCCCAAAATGGTTCCATTGAAAAATTCTACTTATCCTGCAAAACACAAGCCCTAATATAGATATGGCTCTTGGAATGTGAAGAAGAAAAAAAAGAAAAAGAAAGAGTGACTTGACCCTAAATCAAAAATAATTACAATATAATAGACAAATATAAAGGACAGTCTAAAAAAAATTCATGACAACATATATTACACACAGCAAACCCATAAGAAATTGGTGATTAAAAATATCAAAAAAAGTTTTGGAGATTGATTTAAAAACATCCCAGAAACTTTTTGAAAAAGATAAGAGCTCCTTCGTTTGATCTTATACACTGTGTTGTAATTATGTTTTTGTTTTTTTTTTGTGTTAAAATGTTTCTAACCTCAAAAATTCTCCAAATACATGTTAATATTTTTGGTTAAAAAAACTTTTTTTTTTTGAGAGGAGTTGTCTATGTACCTCCATCCATTTTTGTTCCGATGCCTTCTTTTCCGTTGTTTTCTTTTTCCGCTCCACTTTCTTAGAAGTTAATTATTGATATGACACCCACTGTAGATGGAGATGCTAATGTGCCCACACATACAAGAAGAATCTGTCTAGATGAATAACAAGAACAATGGCGGTGGTTCAAATTGGCTGGATTCTATTATTTTGGCAGGCACGGTTAAAGATGGGTCCAAATTAATTTTTTTCTAAATTGTTACATAAATATAACAAAACAACTCCAAAGAATAAGGCCCCATGCACACAAACGTGCTTTTGCGGCCGCAATTCCCCCAAAAATCCACGGGAGAATTGCGGCCCCGTTCATTTCTATGGGGCCATGCACACGACCGTAGAACGGACATGTCTTATTACGGCCGTGTTCTGCGGGTCGGGCTCACTGAAATTAAGGGGCCGTGGCAATGTTCATGGCCCGCGATTTGCGGGCGGCTCGCGGCTGTGCACATGGCTACGGTCGTGTGCATGAGGCCTAAGTTGTACGTATGGCCTTTACAAAGAAAAAATCTGCCACTATGCGATCCAGACCCATCTATTTGGTAATCATGGCCTACAAAATGTAAAGAACACCAGTGGGGTTTTGGGGTATTTCATTTTAGGTGCCCAAAGAAAAAATCACAAAGACAAATATATTTAGATGATTTTACTTAATTTTCCTCTCTATGATTGACTCCATTCAAGGTGTGTTGAGTAGACACTGGTCAGCTTGGATGCCCCCGTCCATCTCAGCATTTAAGGAGACTTGTGTGGCCATCCCATGCAACTATGACTATCCTGAAGACATTCGACCATCACCAGTAAATGGTATCTGGTACTTCAACAGCCCGTATCCTAGGAACTTTCCTCCCGTGGTTCTGAATTCAAAAACCAACTCAGCACATGAAATCTACATGGGTCGTACGAAGATGATTGGAGACCTACAAAGGTCAAACTGTTCAATACAGATCGACAAAGTCACCAATGAACTTCAGGGAAAATACTACTTCCGGGTCGATCTGGGAGGCTACAATCAATATACCTACTCAGAACATGCCAACCTTTATATATTAGGTACATTTTTTTGGTTTCGGGGTGGGAAGGGATCTTCTATGAGGAGACAATTTGGCCTATCTTTTAGCCAACTTAAGATTCTGTGGAGAACTTCCAAATGGGACCAGTGGTGGAACTTAGACTAGCGAAATATGTTTCGGTGGGACATACTATTTCTTCTTGTTGTTCCAACTTATTCCGTTTTTAACATCAAACTTTTTTAACTATTTTGTGTGTCGATGCCTTTGGGGAAAATTGTTAAAATATACATTAGATGGATGACATGTTTCGGTGCTGTTTTGTTCATAGACGAACCCTTCGTAGTCCAGCCACAAGAAATTGTATCAGGCAACGAAGCCGAGATCACGTGTTTAGTAGACGATAATTGTCCCGACTTGAAGCCTACTGTGGCCTGGATGGACATTGAAGGACTTGAACATCATAACGTGTATGCCCGGCTGGAGGAGAACAATGGTGCCTGGAAGCAGATATCTACCCTGAGGTTCCTTCCTTCTTACAAAAACAATGGCCAACGATTGGGTTGTAAAGTCACATTTCCAGCCACGGAACTGGAGTATAAAGGTTTTGCCACAATGGATGTAAGATGTAAGTTTCCCCATGAACAGTCATTAACCCTTTCATGACTAAGGGTCATTGATGCCCCCGAGTCCAGGTCAAATTTTCCATTTCTGATATGCACATCCTTAAATGATAATATCTTTGCAACTGCTTTGAATATAAGAACAATTTGTACTTTTTTTTTTTTTTTTTACAAGGCTTATGAGGCTTTCATTTTCTAGATTAGTTTAATTAATTCCAGGTTTGTAATTTTTATTATGAACAGACCAATCACTAAAAATGTGAAAAAAACACTTTTTTGTAATTTTTTTAATATATATTTATCTATATTATATGTAACATAAGATATATGTTCATTTGGACAGTGACGTCAGGAGCTCTCTTTAGGAGAGGAAGCCCGGCGATCTGATCTGATCAGGGTTTCCGCTCCTCGGGGTGGGAGCTGGGTGCGATGCTATCTACTGTGGGAGGTTGCCATCTACAGGAGCTATCTGCAGGGGGGCGGCACTATATACATGAGGGATGGAGAGACGTCAGGGGCACCCTCTAGGAGGGGAATCCCCGGCCATAGCGATCTGATCGGGGATTCCGTTCCTAGAGGGAGCTTAGGTGGCGCTATCTACAGGGGTGTATATTCCAAGGCTCTCAAAGCCCCGGCAGACATGAGAGTGCAGCGCTGCTTACACTCATTAGACCCCGTTCCAGGCTGACTGTATGTGCTGTACTGTACGTGACAACTGCACGGGGCATCGGCAGTTGGAACGTATATGTCCGTATAGCAGTCGTGAAGGGGTTAAAGAGCAATTCCAGGCATTTTTCATAAATACATATTTTTGAGGCAGTAAAAATTTAAAATTGTGTAGACATTTAAAAAATTAGCAAAACGATTTTCTCCATACTTAATGTCTCTCCTATCATGCCCTTAGGATACAGCAAATTTTTGACAACTTTTATTTTTAACACTGGAAGTAATTGCCCCCCTGCTGAGTAATGCAACTTGTCTGAGAGATCAAGAGGAATGGGGGAGACAACTAGTCTGATAATATTACATGCGCCCTCCTTTCCCCATAACTGGGCATTTTGAGTTGTTGCCACCTTTTACCTCCCCAACTTTTTTACCTAGGAAGTTGGCGAGAAGCAATGTATGTTTCAGACGGTGTACTATTTATTTTTTACCGTTTTAATTATGATGTGATGTATTACATGAGTTTCCTAGACAAATATCTAATACATATCTGATGTCTGACTATTTTTGTCTATTCCAGATGCCCCTCGCATTGTAGATATTAACTCCTCCACGGAGACCACGGAGGGCACCCAGGTGGTGTTTTTGTGTGTGATTGATAGTAATCCCCTGTCCCGTGTCATGTGGTACAAGGATGACTTGCTTTTAAAAGAAGATTACACTGGGAACCTTACGCTGGAATTTGAGTATGTCACCTACAACCATAATGGCATATATGTGTGTGCAGCGGAGAATGAGTACGGCCACATCAATAAATCTATAGGACTGGCCGTCATGTGTAAGTATTCCTTTCAATTAATTATTAAGAATGAAAACATATTTCTTATTGTAAAAAAAATCCATGTATTAGCCGTGTGCCAATAATCACATTGATATGCCGGAGACAGAAAGTGTTGCCATGGGGACACAGGCACATTGATATGTCAGAGACAGAAAGTGTTGTCATGGGGACACAGGCAGTGAAGTTCTTCTCCCAGAAAGCCAGAAACATTAACCTCGAATAGCACAAGACCAGGGCCGGAGACTTTACATCATTAATGCCCTTTGCGGTATCTTCTGTTGGCACTCCACCATATGGAGTACAAATAATCACGCCATACAGTGCCTCATTATGAGTGTCATACAGTGCCTCATTATCAGTGCCATACAGTGCCTCATTATCAGTGCCATACAGTGCCTCATTATCAGTGCCATACAGTGTCTCATTATCAGTGCCATACAGTGCCTCATTATCAGTGCCATACAGTGCCTCATTATCAGTGCCATACAGTGCCTCATTATCAGTGCCATACAGTTCCTCATTATCAGTGCCTACAGTGCCTCATTATCAGTGCCATACAGTGCCTCATTATCAGTGCCATACAGTGCCTCATTATCAGTGCCATACAGTGCCTCATTATCAGTGCCATACAGTGCCTCATTATCAGTGCCATACAGTGCCTCATTATCAGTGCCATACAGTTCCTCATTATCAGTGCCTACAGTGCCTCATTATCAGTGCCATACAGTGCCTCATTATCAGTGCCATACAGTGCCTCATTATCAGTGCCATACAGTGCCTCATTATCAGTGCCATGCAGTTCCTCATTATCAGTGCCTACAGTGCCTCATTATCAGTGCCATACAGTGCATCATTATCAGTGCCATACAGTGTCTCATTATCAGTGCCATACAGTGCCTCATTATCAGTGCCATACAGTGCCTCATTATCAGTGCCATACAGTGCCTCATTATGAGTGCCATACAGTTCCTCATTATCAGTGCCTACAGTGCCTCATTATCAGTGCCATACAGTGCCTCATTATCAGTGCCATACAGTGCCTCATTATCAGTGCCATGCAGTTCCTCATTATCAGTGCCTACAGTGCCTCATTATCAGGGCCATACAGTGCCTCATTATCAGTGCCATACAGTGCCTCATTATCAGTGCCATGAGTGTCTCATTATCAGTGCCATACAGTGCCTCATTATCAGTGCCATACAGTGCCTCATTATCAGTGCCATACAGTGCCTCATTATCAGTGCCATACAGTTCCTCATTATCAGTGCCTACAGTGCCTCATTATCAGTGCCATACAGTGCCTCATTATCAGTGCCATACAGTGCCTCATTATCAGTGCCATACAGTGCCTCATTATCAGTGCCATGCAGTTCCTCATTATCAGTGCCTACAGTGCCTCATTATCAGTGCCATACAGTGCATCATTATCAGTGCCATACAGTGTCTCATTATCAGTGCCATACAGTGCCTCATTATCAGTGCCATACAGTGCCTCATTATCAGTGCCATACAGTGCCTCATTATGAGTGCCATACAGTTCCTCATTATCAGTGCCTACAGTGCCTCATTATCAGTGCCATACAGTGCCTCATTATCAGTGCCATACAGTGCCTCATTATCAGTGCCATACAGTGCCTCATTATCAGTGCCATACAGTTCCTCATTATCAGTGCCATACAGTGCCTCATTATCAGTGCCATACAGTGCCTCATTATCAGTGCCATACAGTGCCTCATTATCAGTGCCATACAGTGCCTCATTATCAGTGCCATACAGTTCCTCATTATCAGTGCCATACAGTGCCTCATTATCAGTGCCATACAGTTCCTCATTATCAGTGCCATACAGTGCCTCATTATCAGTGCCATACAGTGCCTCATTATCACACAGTACAGTGCCATATGTTGGCCAAATACAGTTGCCTATATAACAATGCTATACCGTGCCACCACCACCATACACTGCAAAGTAATATACTGTACAGTGGCCAAGTACTAGTGGCACAAAGTGATTACTACCATACAGTGCTTAAATAAGACCGCCATACAGTCACCAAACAACAGCTCCGTACATACAGTCATCTAAAAAGAGCATATACAGTGTCTAAATAAATCTGATATACAATAATAATAAGATTCATGGTGATCTCAAGCCTGACGTCTGTGGTGACCTTTTACACTACTATTGATCTGTTAAAAGCCTTAAAGGGGTTTTCTGGGATGATGGCCATAGTTTTTTTGCGGGATTAGTTGTATTTTTTAATGGCACCATTTTGGGGTACATATTTTTTTGATTAACGTTTATTAACCTTTTATGATGGGGGAATAGAAGGAAAAAAACAGCAATTCTGCCATTGTTCTATGCGTTTTAAATTCACGCCGTTCACCGTGCAGTGTAAATAACACGTTATCTTTATTCTATGGGTCGGTACGATTACGGCGATACCACATATGTAGCGGTTCTTTATGTTTTACGACTTTTACTACAATAAATATTATTTTAAACTAAAATGATTTGTTTTTGCATCGTCGCTTTCCAAGAGCTGTAACTTTTTTCTTTTTCCATCAATGCAGTGATGTGAGGGCTTGTTTTTTGCGGGACGAGACATAGTTTTTATTGGTGCTTTTTTTGGGCTACATGGGACTTATTGATTAACATTAATTATTACTTTTTTGGAGAGCAATGGAAGAAAATCGCTTCCGCCATTGTTTTTTGTTTGTTTTTATTTCCGACGTTCACCTTACCGGGTGCTTAAAATTACACAATTTTTTTTTATTCACATCTGCACAGGGCATGGCTATTATCAGTGACTCCAGCTTTGCTGCATTGTATATTAGAGTTAGAGGGAGCTTGAAATACCCTTCTTTTCTCAGGATTCTGCTCTGTCCCTTCTCCATGCTTTACACTGAAACACTGCTCTTTCAGAACTTCCCTCTAGAAGATCACCAAAATGTCAGTGCATGTAGAGCTGATTTCCATGGCAGGAGATGTAGGGTCCTGCTGTCTGAGAACTAGAAGAAATTAACCAAATTCTGAATACAGCTCTGGATGTGACTAGAGAATTCAGCGCTATATGTAAAAAGTGATGTTCGAAGTGAAGCTGCACTGCAAAAATTGCCTGAACTATATCTAGAGAGTGAAATGAAATGACGCTATTCATTTTGATAGGATCGATTTGTGGCAGGGTCGAAAAGTTTGCAGAATTTGCCGCTGAGTCTTCCAGCTAAATATTCACTAACGTGAAAGTGAAAATAACAAGACATTTGCCATATCTTCCAGATCCTCCATGGAAACCCACCGTGAATTCATCCCTGGTGGCGATAGAAGGAGAGATGGTCACTATTTTGTGTAACACCCAGGGAAACCCGGATCCCATCATCACCATCGTCAAAGACAAACAGGTTCTTAACTCGGTCATCTTCCAGAATGAACTGGTGCTGGAAATTCCATCGGTGACTCATGAACATGATGGGGAGTACTGGTGCCTGGCGGAAAACCAGTATGGACACAGCAATAGCTCCTTCAACCTCACTGTTGTATGTAAGTATCACTTTCGATATCAAGACGAATAGTTAAAAATCAAAGAAATGGGTATTTTTGGAACATGTTTATCTAAGGGCGATCCTTACCGGCTAGTTATTCTCCTTTTTACTCATGCCATGATTAAGGACACAGGAGGTGTCTGAAACGCGTAAGCGAACAATCAATGCGATTCACCACCTTCTTTTTGCACTTTGATAATTTTAAAGTTGTATACCAATAAAATTGGAACTTCGATTCCTTTTATGAACGACCAGCGCTGGATCAAAGCTTTCTCTTTTCTCCTGTATTCTCCTTTTTACTCTGTTCCATGAGGACACACCTATAATCGGTGACTCCAGCTTTGCTACCTTGTCTATCGAAGCCTAAGGTAGTCTGAAATCCACCTCTTGTCTCATCAGAGGCTCAGCCCTCTCATGCTTTACACTGCAGCTTTGCTTATTCCGATTGACTGCTGTGCATAAGCACAAGCCCGCCACATCTTATAAGCTATCGGTAGGCCATAAATGTTAGTGGTGGGAAAACTCCTATATGTGGAGCTTTTGTTCCACTTAATGGAAACCTTTTTTTAGAGGCACATGTAGGATATTTAAGAAGACGGTTGGAGTCCCACAAAACCCATATAAAATGGTTGGAAAAACATGTCGGCAGTGTAAAAAATTGGAAAAATTCCTGCAAATCCCAACAGTCTAGCATGACCCTTGACGTGGTGCAAAAAGTCACACACCCAATAATCTGGCATGAACCTGAATGTGGTCTACAAGTCCAAACCAGGGACTGGACCATCAGGTGATGAGTAGAACTTAGTGTATCAATCGGCCCGATTTGCTGCCCTGTCCACCAGTCCATAGGGTACAATGGGTCGGCTGATTTGCGTATTATTCTATTTAATTTGCTCAATGTCAATTTGTCCATTCGTTGTTCCAGACGTTTTAATTTTAGGTGTCAATTTATATAAATAAGTCTGACGTCACTGTGGTCCAGTCCCTGGAGGACTATTCAATGCTCTTTTTGTTTTGGTAAGGCCAACGGCATTTATAGACTTGCTTATGTCCTCTCACGCTTTTCCATAATTTTTTCGTCTTTCCAGTTTCACCATTAGTTTTGCCGGAATCCAAGTGCACGGTGACCAAGGACAACGTCCAGTGTATGTGCACGGTGAAGTCCAACCCAGACCCGTACATCATGTTTGAGATTCCAGAGAAGAACTTCACGGTCAGTGAGCTTAACGCGGAGTATGTTCATTCTCAGAGGAATGGCTACATGGTGAGCAGCATCCTGACCCTACAGAAAGAGACCAAGCTTCCCGAGGTGGTACTGTGCTCCGCAAGCAACTTGTATGGCAAGAAGGTTCATGAGCTTCTCTTCCAGGACACCAGTAAGTCATGTTCTCCTATGGACTTGTACGTTCAACGTGACCAGTGGTGGACTGAGCAGCTGTGTCATGGGTCGTCCAACCTGAAGCTGTGCCCTACTTTTGCCCCACACAGAGGATGGGACCCGGTAGTGGACCGCAACATGAAGCTGTTGGTGGTGCTAACTACCTTCTTCTCCATGATAGCTTCCATCACTAAGATGGTTGACCAATGAAGCTTTTCAGACTAATCCACTTCACTGTGCCAGGTGCAGGAGGTGCACCGTCTATGAACTGAGAAGTGAATGTTACCTCAGGTGTTACCCTCCTCTGGCTATAGGGGGCAGTGTTTTAAGCTCTTTGGGGAGGATTCATTTATTTTATTTTGACGCACGCCATATTTGTGTTAAAATATTAGAATTTTCTCTCCACTTGCTACTTTGAAATGTGTAAAATATGGGTGGGGGTAACTGCCAGGGGGCCAGTCGGAAATTTTGCGACAGAGTAATGATTTTTAAAGACAGAAAATGGCGTCAATTGTAGCTCAATGCAGCGAAGGGCTATCTGAGATGAGCCTCTCAATAAATTTGGCGCATTTCACTCCCATGTACTTCAGTTTGAAGGGTTATTCTCATATCCGGTGGATATGCAATAAATGTCTGCATGTCCCACCTCTGGAATCAATATATATCTCCCAAATGGGAGTCCCCTCGACTGTCGGATTGGGTCGCCCTCCGCCGCCGTTTCCAGTTGGTGAATCAGTGTAGAGTTCCGTAAACAGCTGAGTTCACTTTGCTCCACTGTTTCCATAACTCCCATACAAGTGAATTGTAGTTACGGAAAAAAATGTAGCTTGCAGAACTCGGATGTTTTCTTAACGCCAAGTCACTTCTATGGGAGTTACGTAAACAGCACAACACAGCGAGCTCGGCTGTTTCCGGAAATCCTTGCCACCTCGGAACTAATTCTCTGTGTGGATGCGGAGGCCAGCGGCCATCTTACTAGGCGGAATAGGGACGGGGGAACCCTTTTCAGGAGATAGGTGCAGGTCTTTTAGACATTTTTGGCATATCCTGTGGATATTTCACGACAAGAAATGTTCCTATTAGGCCCTGTTCACACTGTTTTTTTTTTTTACATGTTTTTTGAAAACGCCGCAAAAAACGGACAAAAATGCCTCCCATTGATTTCACTGGGAGGCGGAGGCGTTTTTTTCCCGCGAGCGGAAAAACCATCTCGTGGGAAAAAGAAGCCACATGCCCTATCTTCGGGCGTTTACGTCTCTGACCTCCCAATGACATCAATGGGAGGCAGAGAAAGCGTTTTTTTGCTGCGTTTTTGCCCACGGCGCTCAATGGCCGTGGGCAAAAAACGCAGCGAAAACGCGGCAAACGGCGTGCAGGCAGATCAAAATCTGCCTGCAAAAAAACTCAGTGTGAACAGGGCCTTAGACTTTCTCCACAGGTCTCTTGGAGTCTGCATGTTCCTGAGTGACATTGTTAGGTTATCAATAAAGCTTGTGTTAAAAATCAACAACAATAACAGAGGAGACTAAGGGGCAAATATAGAAAAACTGCTGCAAAGGAAAAGTGGAGTAGTTGCCCATGGCAACCAATCAGGTTGCTGCTTTCATTTTCCAAGGGGCCTTTGATAAAATGAGGGGTGGAATTTGATTGGTTGCTATGAACAACTACTCTGCATCTTCTCAGCTTGTCATTTTTTTTTAAGCTAACTTTATTGAAAAAATAACAATATCATTTAAAAACAAACAGCTTTATAGAAACAGCAAAAATATAGAATATAGAAGCAGTTATTGCAGCAACCAATGGAATCAGCATAATTATGGCCACTTTTGAAGGGATGATAAGAGATAAAAAAAAAACAACATGGATGTTTTCTTCCAAAAACTGTGTCACTCTTGCTGACCTGCAATACCACACACAGCCTATGGACAAGGGTGGCGCTGTTTATGAAAGAAAGCATCCATGTTTTTCTTATCTCTTACCACCTCTTTAAAACCTTGTCACTCTCACCCAGCTTTCTCAGAGTCCAGAATGATAAACCTGCTCTTTCATTACTGAATAGCTAGGAACATTAGCCATTCAATAATCTGGCTAGGTGATAACAACCACATTATTGATTTCCCAGCTTTTCCAGAAATGGACAGAACAAGATCCTATATTTAACAGGGATTCCTAAATTTTAAGGGGGGAAATCTTTACGTCTATTCAGGACAGGTGACCCTTTTCCCAATCGGATAACATGCGTAGGATTGAGCGGAGCAGCCATATTATTTTTTTAGTTTTTCACAATAATTTAATATCTATCTTTCTCATTTTTCTTCACAGACAATTTAATTTGGGCCAAGATCGGACCCGTTGGAGCTGTGGTGGCTTTCGTCATCATTGTTGCGTTCGGTGGCTACATGATTAAAACCAGAGAAAAGTAAGGAACATTTTGCGTCTCTGAGCCAAATATTATTAATATAAGTCGCTCAGAGCCCGTTGGATAAATTTTGCTTTCTACATTAAACCCAAAAACATGATAATAAAGTGTAACAAGTACCCATGGGGCCCAATCTTGAGTAGCGGGTCGTTGCAAAAATTAGAGTGGTCTTTTTTAGGGATCGTGTCTTATATAAAAGGGCTAAGTATATTCAGACCCCCTAAATTAATATTAGACCCCGGATCAGACCCCTATATTAATTTCAGACTCCATATGTTTTATATATTCAAACCCCAGACCAGACTTTATACTTACCCTCTTCGCTCCTGGCTCTTGTTCAGCTCCGGGCACCGTTGCACTGCGTTATGACGCCATCTACCATCAGGACATTGTTACCCACCGCCGCACACTGCGCCCTTACGCTGGGCGGCGTCAGGTCCTTACGTTGAGCGGCGCCCAGAGCTGGAAACAAGGAGAGTAAGTATACAGGCCGCTATCCATTGGATTAATCCAACAGATAATGGGCGATTTTACACATTTTTTGGATGCTGCCACCAGGTAAAAACGATATATCACAGGGCGACCCGTTGAGGGAAGCTAAAAATTGGGCAAAACTGGGAGCGTGTACATGTCTGCAACTGGGGGAGCGGTCTTTGTTACTTACATCAATCCACACTGCAATGTACGAATATTGAACGGGATCTATAGGAAATTGATATGGCGCTGTTATATACCTGTGTGAACAGGCCCTTAAAAAGGGAACTACCAGAAGAAAGTTTTTTTTTTTTCATTTTGACATCATTTTTTTAATACAGACAGATATTTTTTTTATTGGTGGGGTTCTGATTCATTTTTCATATTTAACTTTGTGTCCCAGGAAGAATGTAACAGAAAGTTCCAGCTTCATCCAGACAGAGACCTCGCCGTCATACAGTGGAGATGCCTCGAAGAAAAATTTAGGAAAGATAGAAGTAAGACAAGATTCTATAAATTCTATAGTATTTTTGTTTTTTTAATTAAATAAAACAGATTTTTGATAATTAACCTTTTGTACACCATTGTGGGTGCAGTGATACCCATAACTCTTGTCAACAAATTCCAAAAGCTGGGACCTTCACCAATGCCATGAACTGGGAACCCCTAAATGCTGGACCGATTAGAGGTGAAGGGGTACGGCCCAGCTCTTACAGAACAGGTAAAGTGTATTAAACGTTCGACAAACTTCTGACATGTCATAGTGACATGTCAGAAGCTTGGATTGGTGGGGGTCCGAGCACTGAGACCCCCACCAATCGCTAGAACGAAGCAGCTGAAGGTCTCGTGTGAGCACTCAGCCACTTAGTTTCTGTTCGGCTTTTTCCGGAAAGCCGATGTATCGGAGTACAGGCTCATAGACTTTGTATTGAGTCCGTACTCCGATACATTTATTTCCGGAAAAGCCGAACAGACACGAAGCGGCTGAGCTCTCACACGAGAACTTCAGCCGCTTTGTTCTAGCGATTGGTCTCAGTGCTCGGACCCCCACCAATCCAAGCTTCTGACATGTCACTATGACATGTCAGAAGTTTGTCGAACGTTTAGCTACACTTTTTAACGCTGTATCTTCTCACATGTGCAAAAGTTTTGGACCCTCACTGATGTCCTGGATATAATGGTCTGGGCTCTGTTTTCAAGGCGGGACCCATTTAGGCTCTAATTTGCCCCCTATTTTGTTTAGATGCAGCAAAATCTAATAGTAAGGCTGGATTCACACGAGCACATTACGTCCGTAATGGACGGACGTATTTCGGCCGCAAGTCCCAGACCGAACACCGTGCAGGGAGCCGGGTTCCTAGCATCATAGTTATGTACGATGCTAGGAGTCCCTGCCTCTCCGTGGAACTACTGTCCCGTACTGAAAACATGATTACATTACGGGACAGTTGTCCTGCAGCGAGGCAGGGACTCCTAGCGTCGTACATAACTATGATTGCTAGGAACCCGGCTCCCTGCACTGTGTTCGGTCCGGGACTTGCGGCCGAAATACATCCGTCCATTACGGACGTAATGTGCTCGTGTGAATCCAGCCTAATATGCAAGGGATGTGCGTAACAGAGCTGACTGGGTACAGTATCTTCATTCAGGGCATTAGTTAGGATTACACATCCTAAAACCTCACCAATGGCGTGTCTGATTGAAATCTAATATAATGTGTGACGCAAATGGAACGACTAATGTAGCAGTGCCGGTGACCCTAGAATAGTTTCAAAATGTTTGTGGTCGCAACTTTTTGAAACAGGATCGGTCATGTTCTTTTGTAGTTCTGAAAAAAAAAATCATATACCATTGACTAATATGCTGATCCACCATGTATAATTAACTAATATCATGAACCGCCATGTAACATTCACTAATATACCTTCTCCAACAGTCAGGAGAGATCTGTTCGGTGGAGATAAAATGATCCAAAAGGTACGTACTTTGTTGTATACATTTTTGTGTGTTATCGATGAGCTAGGGAAGCAATAATCAGAAATGGAAATAGACCATACAATTTAATATCAAGGTTTTACATAGGGAAGATGTGGCCTACCCCCTGATGAAGTCACCACTCCATCTGTCCAGGAGGGCCAAGACTTGTTGGCCCTCATCTAGCTGTGACTTGTAGAAGAGATGAGAGTCTCTGACCCTTTTGTTTCCTAAAGTTGTGGTGCATGTATAGGAAGCCCTACTCAGGTTCCCACTGCCCTTGTAGGGGAGAGATGGGGCCAACCTGATGGGCTACCCCTCTTTATTGGCCCCATTGGAGGCACATGGACGGGCTCTATGGTATGTATGCCCTTACATAATATCCCATAAAGCCTTTATAAACCATACTTGCCAGTAGTGCATATTTTTTGGGGACTAATAAAAAAACAATTAGATAAAATAGATACTAAATTAACCCTTAAAGTAAAATTCTGATATTCTGGAATTCTTGAGACCATTAAATAGTCAGATTCTAAAAAAAATATATATTATTTTTCCTGGTCCTCTCAGTGGCTTCACTTTCCCAGCTATATTTGCTCAATAAGAGATTAGACCTCATGTCCACGACTGTAATGGTTTTTACTGTCCGCAAATACGGATGTACATCCCTAGTCGTCCGCAATTGCAGAAGCGCCCATAGACTTCTGCGGACAAGGATAGGACATGTTCTATATTTTGCAAATAATTGATAAGACCCAGACACACGTACGTAAGTATACGCAAAGGTGTCCGTGTCCAAGAGAAATTAATGGGTCCGCAATTTCATCCGTAATTACGAATTTCCGAATTCCGTAATTACGGATGAAAACTACGCTCGTGTGCATGGGGTCTTAGTAAGAATTATAGACAAAAAAAATAAAAATTTAAAATATTTAAAAAAAAAATAAAGTTCCGCTTCTGATTGCTTCTCTACTTATCAATATTTGACATCAGTTTGTTCAACTGAAATAAAATTGTCCAGTGTGTTTTGGGTTCTAAAATTTTTTAATCTTGTATTGAATTTATGTGTAAATAGTTTGTTGTTGTCTCTTTTATGTATTTTAATAATTTTGTTTTCTAATATACTGTGGATATAAAAAGTCTACACACCCCTGTTACTATGCCAGGTTTTTATCATGTTACAAAATCAGTCCAAGATGAATCATTTCAGAACTTTTTCCACCTTTAGGGCATGACCAGACGTGGTGGAATTGCTCTGGACAGTCCGCAGCGGAAATCCGCAGCATACACGTTTCTCCTTTGCTTTCCACAGCTTTTTCGTTAGGTTCGTTTACACGTTGCAGACAATTCCGCTGCGGAGCATAGGCTGCGGTGCGGAATTTGGTGTCCGCAGCATACAATGGTTGTTGCGGACGTGTCGCGGACTGGTTGCGGACTCATTGCGCAATTTCTCCATTGACTTCAATAGAGAGTCAAAATTCCGCAATGAAGTCCGCAGCTGTCATGCACATGTTATGTGTGCTGCGGAGCGTATTGGTTTTACTAACATGACATTTCTTCATTCTGTCTGGACCTATGTATTTCTAGGTCTACAGCCAGACTGAGGAAGTCAATGGGGCTCCCGTAATTACGGGAGTGTTGCTAGGCGACGTCAGTAAATAGTCACTGTACAAGGTGCTGAAAGAGTTAAGAGATCGGCAGTAACTGTTTCAGCACCCTGGACAGTGACTTCCGATCACGTCCATCAACCTGTAAAAAAAATAGAAGTTCCTACTTACCCAGAACTCCCTGCTTCTTCCTCCAGTCCGGCTTCCCAGGATGACGTTTCAGTCCAAGTGACGGCTGCAGCCAATCACAGGCCAATCACAGGCTGCAGCCAATCACAGGCCAATCACAGGCTGCAGCCAATCACAGGCCAATCACAGGCTGCAGCCAATCACAGGCCAATCACAGGCTGCAGCCAATCACAGGCCAATCACAGGCTGCAGCCAATCACAGGCCAATCACAGGCTGCAGCCAATCACAGGCTGCAGCCAATCACAGGCTGCAGCTCTCACATGGACTGCCACGTCATCCAGGGAGGTCGGGCTGGATGCTGAAAGAGGGACGCGTCACCAAGACAACGGCCGGTAAGTATGAAATTCTTTTACTTTCACTAGGGAAAGTGCTGTCCCTTCTCTCTATCCTGCACTGATAGAGAGAAGGGAAGTACTTTCACCTCAATACGCAACGGCAAGTCCGCATCAATTTAATGCCCATTTTAGGCAAAGCCGCAACAAAATCTGCAACACAGATTCTTCGGTGCGGCATTGATGCGGACAGTGGCGGAAGAAATATGCCACATCTGGGCATACCCTTAATCTCACCCATAATCTGTACAATTGTATTGAAAAACAAACTGAAATCTTTTAGGGTGGAAAAATAAAAATAAAGAACAAAAATAATGTGGTTGCATAAATCTGCACACCCTTAAACTAATACTTTGTTGAATTACCCTTTGACTTTATGAAGCATTCAGTCTTTTTGGGTAGAAGTCTATCAGCGTGGCACATCAGAACTTGGCAAATGTTGGCCACTCTTCCTTGCAAAAGCTCCAAATCTGTCAGATTGCGGGGGCATCTCCTGTGTACAGCCCTCATCAGGTCACCCCACAGATTCTCAATGGGATTCAGGTCTGGGCTCTGGCTGGGCCATTCCAAAACTTTGATCTTCTTCTGGTGAAGCCTCTTTTGTTGCTTTGGGTCGTTGTGCTGAAAGGTGAAATTCATCTTCAGCTTCCGCTTTTTAGCAGAGGCCTGAGGGTTTTGTGCCAAAATTGCCTGATATTTGGAACTCGTCATAATTCCCTTCACCTTGACTAAAGCCCCAGTTCCAGCTGCAGAAAAACAGCCCCAAAGCATAATGCTGCCTCCACCATGCTCCATAATGCTGCCTCCGCCATGCTCCATAATGCTGCCTCCGCCATGCTCCATAATGCTGCCTCCGCCATGCTCCATAATGCTGCCTCCACCATGCACCATAATGCTGCCTCCACCGTGCTCCATAATGCTGCCTCCACCATGCTCCATAATGCTGCCTCCGCCATGCTCCATAATGCTGCCTCCGCCATGCTCCATAATGCTGCCTCCACCATGTTCCATAATGCTGCCTCCACCATGCTCCATAATGCTGCCTCCACCATGCTCCATAATACTGCCTCGTCCATGCTACATATTGCTGCCTCCACCATGCTTCACTGTGGGTATGGGGTTCTTTTGGTGATGTGCAGTGTTGGCTTTGCGCCAGACATACCTTTTGGAATTATGGCCAAAAAGTTCAACCTTGGACTTGATGTAGGTCTTTGCAAAACATAGTCGGGCTTGGATGTTTTTCTTTTTAGAAAAGGCTTCCGTCTTGCCATCTTATCCTACAGCCCAGACATATGAAGAATATGGGAGATTGTTGTCACATGCACTACACAACTAGTACCTGCCAGAAAGCCCTGCAGCTCCTTTAATGTTGCTGTAGGCCTCTTGGTAGCCTCCCGGACCAATTTTTGTCTTGTCATCAAGTTTTGAGGGACGTCCAGTTCTTGGTAATGTCCCTATTGTGCCAAATGTAATCTACTTCTTGATGACCGTCTTCACTTTGTTCCATGGTATATCTAATGCCTTGGAAATTCTTTGATACCCTTCTCCTGACTGATGCCTTTCAACAATCAGATCCCTTTGATGTGTTGTAAACTCTTTACGGACCATGGCTTTTGCTGTCACATGCCGCAAAGAAAATGTCAGTAAAATCCTAATAGAACAGCTGAACTTTATATGGGGTTATTCAAAATCACTATAAATAAGGGCAGATGTGTACTGACTACTATTTAACATGAGTTTAAGTGTGATTGGCTAATTCGGAACACAACCACATCCCCAATTATAAGAGGGTGTTCACACTTATGCAACCGCATTATTGTAGTTTTGTTATTTTTATTTTTCCCCTCTAAAATGATTTCAGTTTGTTTTTCAATGGAATTGTACAGATTATGGGTGACATTAAAGGTGGAAAAAGTTCTGAAATTATTCATCTTGTATTGATCTTGTAGCATGACGAAAACCTGTCATTTTAACAGGGGTGTGTAGACTTTTTATATCCACTGTATTTATAATATTTTATAATAGTTTATAATTGTGTTTTTGCTAAATTGAATCAGTCAAAATATGTTCGATAAGTTATGTGTAATTTATATGTGTGTGTTAAAAAGTTATTCCCATCTTCAGGATATGCCATAAATGCTTTATAGATGCGGGTCCCTTTAAGTCTACGGGCATGGAAAGATCAAAAATTAAGTAGAGTCCAATCCTGGACCATCAACAGAATTTGCCTCCCCTTTACTGTAACCCGGTGGCATATCATCTTTGGGACAGTCCCTGATGATCTAGTGGCATAGTGCTGAAAGGATAGCCTTGTTTTCCTATAGCATTTTAACCACACATTACATTACTTCCAATGCCTAATTTACAATAATATCTTTTTATTTTGCTCCTAGAGCCAATTTCTCAGTATTTCGGAAAGACTCCTATTGAATAAGAGGCAGAAAACACCAATTGTGGACTCTGAATATGCAAATATTGACTTTACAAAGAAGAGTGTAACGGATATCTATACCTCCCCTGAGGAGCTTACTGAATACGCAGAAATCCGGGTGAAATGACGCCCACTTATCTAACAGCGCAAACACAACTGACCCAATGTCTGGCCACCATCATTCAAAAAAAAGGAAAAAAATATTTACATATATTTCCCCTGGGGCAAAATTCAAGGCATATTCATAGCAGTTCTCTAGATACATATTATTTAAAGCATATCCGTCCTTATAAAATTATTGCATAAATTAGAACATGTGATCATATGAAACTTTGTTATATATCTTATATAGGGGAAAGTGACAACTTACCTCCCAGTAGCCTGTAATTCCTCTCTCCATGCCTGCTGATTCTGTGTAAATTTTCACAACCTCCTCAGTCACCGAAAAAAATCCATCTAGTGTAAAACTGTAAATATTTGACAGGGGAGGAGGGGGATGCAGCTGCTGCTTCTTACTCAGTGTTTCAGTGAAGCAGCATGAAGAGATAAGGGAAGGGCCAGCAGGGAGAGAAATCGGATTGGCTCAGAGCACACAACACAGCTCTGACATCACACCAGGAAGAGCCCGCCCACTCAGGAAGCATGGAGAGAGAAAAATGTGCATTTACATCGATCAAATACACTCATCAGCTTCAGTTGGGGGTGGAGCTTATCCAAAAGGGATGGGCTTGTCTGATCTTCTTTTCCAAAACCTCCTGTTCCACATGTATTAGTGCTGGAGGGTGGAGTTAGGGAGGGGGATCATTGCGGATAGAATAGGGGAGAAACCATAGTCCCATCTCTTTTCACCTCCGCTTCAAACGCAGTAACGCTGGAGGGGGGAGCATTTCCTATTATTTTAGTGTCCCTTTAAAATAATTTCTAAATATTTGGATTTAACAATTGGACAAGTTAGAATTCCTAATATACGAGTGTTACACCAAATACAACTTATGTGACTTTAAAAGGGCTGGATTAAAGATGGCGACTCTGTACTGTAGCAATAAGCCTGAAAATATCACCCCCCCCCCCCCATATTTGTTGATAGTTTGGCTGGATAGACTCTCGGATGGAATGGCTTCAGGCAATGGTGCCAGTTGTGTCAGAGGGAGTGGGTGAGCATCAAGCTATCTTATGGTTTTATGGTTTCATCTCCTTACCCACAATCCTTTGTGCTGTTAGTCATGGAAGCAAAAGCTGACAAGTTCCTTTGTGTCTACGTCGCATTTACGTTGCTGGATCAGATAAACCTGACGATACTGAGTCCAAAACTTTGTGAATTATTATTTATGGCTCCATTCCATCAAACATCTTCTCAGAAGCCGGAGTACCTAGGCGGACTCGCTATGTGTTTAACGTGCAATCTATGCCAGAGGTTTTCGAGTCAAATTCTATAACCTGAGCAGCAAAAATTCCCCTAATTTCCACCCATATTTCCCTACTATTCAGTTTAACCATATAGGGGGCGCTGTTCTCTTGCCTAGTCTATTTATTTTAAGCTTTACTCTCTAATTTATCAAGAGATGGACGCTCCCGGATCTCCGAATTAATAGTAAAATGCTGTAAATGGCCGTTCCCTGCGCAAAGTTGCATAATCTTAATGAAAAACTTTTTTTTGTAATCGATCCATCTAATAAAACTCTAATCATTTCTGTGCTTTAAGTGGTTGAGTTACTTCTAAAAACTTATACAGTAACAGGAATTTGTCAAAATGATCTTTATTACCCCATCCATTCAACCTTGAAAGCATCACTTCTATAAAATTATTTCTATATATAACACAGGGTCCCGTAAATCTTCAATGAAAGTGTCCTGTTTTATAACTTTTACTATGTGATAAGTTTTAGGGCTCCTCTTGCAGATACAATTTTGAGTTTTGTCATGACAAAAATCTTTTTGTAATTCACAATACTTTTTTTTGAACGTGCACTACCCTTTTCTACCACTATGCCAGAGACAACAGTTTTCCATAGAAATCAATGGTACAGTGCCACTCAGCTATGTTTTCTTATAAATGCAAAATATTGATCTTAGAGATATCGTAACTCTGAACTGCATCTTCCCACAAAATTGTCAGGACCCATATCTTAATCAGCAATGAGATCTTCACAGAATACTTATTTGTACAACTTAGAAGCCAACACTCCTTTAAATGCCAGATGATACAATGTTCTACCAGGCATTGTTCGGCAATGATTTACACCCTGACACAATACCACAATACCACTTTTCTGTGTACGCTGGTGCTGTACTTACACAATTAATATTATGTTATTACAGGGAGATATACATGTTACAGACACCTCAGCTATATCTCACCTTTATGGGATATTTATTTCTTACTAACAGAAGTTTATAAGCAGAACTTAATCGTCTATACTTTCTAAACATTACAAGCAAAACTGATGCATTGTGTTATGCCTAGTGTAGTACCTAAGGGGCGGAGCATGACAGATTTATAAAATACCAATCCCTGTGTCATGCCCCACCCACTTGGACCCTCTGCTAGACATACATTACCCAGATATGGGAGATTGGCAAGGAGAAGATGGCATTCCTAACCTCATCTGCTGTGAAGCAATCTATGACATTTCATGTAACCAACTACAGAGCTGATGAGAGAGAAAGCCACTCTTTGCAGTGGCTCTCCATTCTAATAAAGGGGTCCTAAACAGAGCCCCCTCCCAATAAATCCAAATACCTTAAAAAGAACATATAGACAGTTGTTGTAGCGAGAAGACATTCCCTTTAACTTTCTGTGCCCTCTCATTAAGGTGAAGCTGGCAGATCCTCCTGCTCTCCCTGCAGCAGTCTGTATCAATCTTCACAGAGCATCCTCTCTACCACTTTGCTTTCCATTTTCACTGTAAGCTCTACTATGTACAACCTATTAAGAGTCCAGAGGTGCTGTATATCAAGGAGAGCTCCCAGGGTGTAGGGAACCCTAAGAAATAGAGAGGACGCTCTATGAAGATGTACACAGACGGCAGCAGGGAGAGCAGGAGGATCTGTCAGCTTTATCTAAATAACAGTGCACAGAAAGTTAAAGTTACTATTCCCCAGAAGGGAACATTTGCCTTCTGGTTAATGTTATCTGTAACAGGAGGTACAGAGAATCTTCACTTGTTATTTTTAAGTGCAACATTCTGTACAGAATAGGTTCTGAATATATCATTATAGCGGCTGAAACTCCATTTTTCTCCACTGCATAGTCATAGAGTTACATGATAAAATTATAGCAGCCTGCAGTCACCACTAGAGGGAGCTGAGGAGCTTATTGCATACAACTTTTATATTGAATTCCATAATAAAACAATGTAGAAGCTCCCAAGCTCCCCGTAGTGGTGGCTTAATTGTGTAAATTTAGAACAATACAGGGGATTTGGAGCTCTTTATCAGAAAAATCGAGCTCCAAACACTATGAAGAAATTAATCAGCACAGAATTTTGGACCTATTAAAAAAATTGGACCTAAAAAAATAAAACAAAATGGTGTTAAAGGGGGGTCATTCACTTTGAGGTTCCGCTGTCCATAGACTATATTATTATTTCTCACATTGATGATTGGATGACGTGCACGCTCTTTGATAGACTTGGCGCATCTTGGCAGATGTTAGACCCCTTTCCCTTCTTTACACCACCTATTGGGTGCTATACATTAGACCAGTATTCTGCACCATAAAACTGGCGCATACAAGTGTTAAATCTGGTGCATTTCCTTGTCAAATCCACCGCCATATTCTAAGTATCGGACCGGACATGAAGAACATGTCCCAAATCCAGGTTCTTTCTGGCGCACGCATTAATAAATTTGGCCAACAATATATGCGCCAAAAAATAGGCGCACAAAAGGCCAGACCTGAGGTGCAATGCCAATAATAAACCTCCCCCTCTCAGGTTTAGTTCTGCTAATTTATAATGTAGACGTCTTCATCTGACCACTTTATTAATGGCACTGTGTAATATTTAATTTCCCCTGTGGTGGCGCTGCAGGGAAGTCAAACACTTACAACTTGGTTTCCTCAAAGATTACAGATGATCGCTAGGGGTTTTTTCCGCACGGAGACAATGTGTGATCATAGCAGACGTAGCTACGAGTCATAATTTACATAACTAAGTGAGGTTAAATCTGTCTTTCTGCAGAAGGCCTCGCCCCTCCTGTTAAATCCCGCCCACTTTTCATGCCACTTTGACAAGTGGCAAGAGATGTGAAAATTATAGTGCAAATATGGCGACTTTTCTATGCCATAAAAGTGGCGTAGAGCCTTTAATAAATTCCACCCAATGCATTTGTCTTATATTGCAGTTACAAGTGAAAAAAAATCTATCTCGTGTGTGCCGCCATTGAACGAACATAGAAGGATCACAGATCAGACGCAATACAAGAGTGACCTCCTTTGAAAAGTATATGACTTGTGTCTGTGCACAGTAATCAGTTTCAGTCCGTAACTTGCAATTTTCCCACCCTACAAAGTCTGTAACCTACTGCTTGATGCATATTCCTGTAAACGACATAACTTGGTTATTATTGATATAGAGATGTCAAATGTTCATACAGAATAATAAAAATGTATATAATATAAAAGCAATTGTTCATGTTGGTGACCCTGGTGCATACAAATAAAGTTATAGAAACTGGTGTTTTTGTGATGCTCATTTCATTCATAGAAATGCCCATTCTTGTATATAGGGGCAGTATTATAGTAGTTATATTCTTGTATATAGGGGGCAGTATTATAGTAGTCATATTCTTGTATATAGGGGACAGTATTATAGTAGTTATATTCTTGTATATAGTGGCAGTATTATAGTAGTTATATTCTTGTATAAAGGAGGCAGTATTATAGTAGTTATATTCTTGTATATAGGAGCAGTATTATAGTAGTTATATTCTTGTATATAGGAGCAGTATTATAGTAGTTATATTCTTCTATATAGGAGCAGAGATATAGTAGTTATATTCTTGTTTATAGGGGACAGTATTATAGTAGTTATAGTCTTGTATATAGGAGCAGTATTATAGTAGTTATATTCTTGTATATAGGGCAGTATTATAGTAGTTATATTCTTGTATATAGGAGGCAGTATTATAGTAGTTATATTCTTGTATATAGGAGCAGTATTATAGTAGTTATATTCTTGTATATAGGGGGCAGTATTATAGTAGTTATATTCTTGTATATAGGAGGCAGTATTATAGTAGTTATATTCTTGTATATAGGAGCAGTATTATAGTAGTTATATTCTTGTATATAGGGGCAGTATTATAGTAGTTATATTCTTGTATATAGGAGGTAGTATTTTAGTAGTTATATTCTTGTATATAGGGGGCAGTATTATAGTAGTAATATTCCTGTATATAGGGGCAGTGTTATAGTGGTTATATTCTTGTATATAGGAGCAGTATTATAGTAGTTATATTCTTGTATATAGGGAGCAGTATTATAGTAGTTATATTCTTGTATATAGGAGGCAGTATTATAGTAGTTATACTCTTGTATATAGGGGCAGTATTATAGTAGTTATATTCTTGTATATAGGGAGCAGTATTATAGTAAGTATATTCTTGTATATAGGGGCAGTATTATAGTAGTTATATTCTTGTATATAGGATCAGTATTAGGCTGGGTTCACACGTGGCGGAATTTCACTTAAATTCCGCTGCGGACACTCCGCAGCGTTAATCCGCAGCGGAGCCGTTTGTCCATTGACTTACACTTTAATTTAGCAGTGTTCGTTTAGACGAGGCGTAAAATTCCGCTGCGGAGCATAGGCTGCGGAGCGGAATTTGGTGTCCGCAGCATGCTCTGTCTGTTGCGGAGCAGTGGCGGACTCATGGCGGAATTTCTCTATTGACTTCAATGGAGATTCTAAGTTCCGCAATGAAGTCCGCAGCTGTCATGCACATGTTATGTGTGCTGCGGATCCGTCTTGCTTTTTTAACTTGACATTTCTTCATTCTGGCTGGACCTATGTATTTCTAGGTCTACAGCCAGACTGAGGAAGTCAATGGGGCTCCCGTAATGACGGGAGCGTTGCTAGGAGACGTCTGTAAATAGTCACTGTCCAGGGTGCTGAAAGAGTTAAGCGATCGGCAGTAACTGTTTCTGCACCCGGGACAGTGACTACCGATCCCAATATACAGCAACCTGTGAAAAAATAGAAGTTCATACTTACCGAGAACTCCCTGCTTCTGTCTCCAGTCCGGCCTCCCAGGATGACGTTTCAGTCTAAGTGACGGCTGCAGCCAATCACAGGCTAATAACAGGCTGCAGCGGTCACATGGACTGCCGCGTCATCCAGGGAGGTCGGGCTGGATGCCGAAGGAGGGACGCGTCACCAAGACAACGGGCGGTAAGTATGAATTTCTTTGACTTTCACAAGGGAAAGTGCTGTCCCTTCTCTCTATCCTGCACTGATAGGGAGAAGGGAAGTACTTTTACCG
This sequence comes from Rhinoderma darwinii, assembly GCF_050947455.1. Classification (NCBI taxonomy): domain Eukaryota; kingdom Metazoa; phylum Chordata; class Amphibia; order Anura; family Rhinodermatidae; genus Rhinoderma; species Rhinoderma darwinii. The sequence continues at coordinate 100,449,227 of NC_134696.1, read as the reverse complement.
CAGTCCGCAGCAGCTAGTCCGCATCAATTTACTGCACATTTTGTGCAGATCCGCAGCAGAATCTGCAACGCAGATTCTGTGCGGCATTGATGCGGACAGTTGCGGAGGAAATCCGCCACGTGTGGTCATGCCCAAATAGTAGTTATATTCTTGTATATAGGAGCAATATTATAGTAGTTGTATTCTTGTATATAGGGAGCAGTATTATAGTAAGTATATTCTTGTATATAGGGGCAGTATTATAGTAGTTATATTCTTGTATATAGGGGCAGTATTATAGTAGTTATACTCTTGTATATAGGGGCAGTATTATAGTAGTTATATTCTTGTATATAGGGGCAGTATTATAGTAGTTATATTCTTGTATATAGGAGGTAGTATTATAGTAGTTATATTCTTGTATATAGGGGGCAGTATTATAGTAGTTATATTCTTGTATATAGGAGGCAGTATTATAGTAGTTATATTCTTGTATATAGGAGCAGTATTATAATAGTTATATTCTTGTATATAGGGGCAGTATTATAGTAGTTATATTCTTGTATATAGGAGGTAGTATTATAGTAGTTATATTCTTGTATATAGGGGGCAGTATTATAGTAGTAATATTCCTGTATATAGGGGCAGTGTTATAGTGGTTATATTCTTGTATATAGGAGCAGTATTATAGTAGTTATATTCTTGTATATAGGGAGCAGTATTATAGTAGTTATATTCTTGTATATAGGAGGCAGTATTATAGTAGTTATACTCTTGTATATAGGGGCAGTATTATAGTAGTTATATTCTTGTATATAGGGAGCAGTATTATAGTAAGTATATTCTTGTATATAGGGGCAGTATTATAGTAGTTATATTCTTGTATATAGGATCAGTATTATAGTAGTTATATTCTTGTATATAGGAGCAATATTATAGTAGTTGCATTCTTGTATATAGGGAGCAGTATTATAGTAAGTATATTCTTGTATATAGGGGCAGTATTATAGTAGTTATATTCTTGTATATAGGGGCAGTATTATAGTAGTTATACTCTTGTATATAGGGGCAGTATTATAGTAGTTATATTCTTGTATATAGGGGCAGTATTATAGTAGTAATATTCTTGTATATAGGGGGCAGTATTATAGTAGTTATATTCTTGTATATAGGGGCAGTATTATAGTAGTTATATTATTATATATAGGAGGCAGTATTATAGTAGTTATATTCTTGTATATAGGACGGTATTATAGTAGTTATATTCTTGTATATAGGAGTAGTATTATAGCAGTTATATTCTTGTATATAGGAGCAGTATTATAGTAGTTATATTCTTGTATACACGGGCAGTATTATAGTAGTTATATTCTTGTATATAGGAGCATTATTATAGTAGTTATATTCTTGTATATAGGGGGCAGTATTTCAGTAGTTATAATCTTGTATATAGGAGCAGTATTCTAGTAGTTATATTCCTGTATATAGGAGCAGTATTATAGTAGTTATATTCTTGTATATAGGGAGCAGTATTATAGTAGTTATATTCTTGTATATAGGAGCAGTATTATAGTAGTTATATTCTTGTATATAGGGAGCAGTATTATAGTAGTTATATTCTTGTATATAGGAGCAGTATTATAGTAGTTATATTCTTGTATATAGGGATCAGTATTATAGTAGTTATATTCTTGTATATAGGGGCAGTATTATAGTAGTTATATTCTTGTATATAGGGGCAGTATTATAGTAGTTATATTCTTGTATATAGGGAGCAGTATTATAGTAGTTATATTCTTGTATATAGGGGCAGATAATAGTTATATTCTTGTATATAGGGGCAGTATTATAGTAGTTATATTCTTGTATATAGGGACAGTATTATAGTAGTTATATTCTTGTTTATAGGGGACAGTATTATAGTAGTTATAGTCTTGTATATAGGAGCAGTGTTATAGTAGTTATATTCTTGTGTATCGGGGGCAGTATTATAGTAGTTATATTCTTGTATATAGGAGCAGTATTATAGTAGTTATATTCTTGTATATAGGGAGCAGTATTATAGTAGTTATATTCTTCTATATAGGAGCAGAGATATAGTAGTTATATTCTTGTTTATAGGGGACAGTATTATAGTAGTTAGGGTATGTTCACACGGCCTATTTACGGACGTAAATCGGGCGTTTTTGCCCCGAATTACGCCCGAAAATAGCGCCTCAATAGCGCTGACAAACATCTGCCCATTGAAAGCAATGGGCAGACGTTTGTCTGTTCACACGAGGCGTAAATTTACGCGCCGCTGTCAAATGACGGCGCGCAAATAGACGCCCGCGTCAAAGAAGTGACCTGTCACTTCTTTGGCCGTAATTGGAGCCGCTATTCATTGACTCCAATGAATAGCAGCGCTAATTACGGCCGTAATTGACGCGGCGTTCAAGCGCCTGCACATGCCGGTACGGCTGAAATTACGGGGATGTTTTCAGGCTGAAACATCCCCGTAATTTCAGCCGTTACGGACCCCCGCCGTGTGAACATACCCTTATAGTCTTGTATATAGGAGCAGTATTATAGTAGTTATATTCTTGTGTATCGGGGGCAGTATTATAGTAGTTATATTCTTGTATATAGGAGCAGTATTATAGTAGTTATATTCTTGTATATAGGGAGCAGTATTATAGTAGTTATATTCTTGTATATAGAGGCAGTATTATAGTAGTTATATTCTTGTATATAGGGGCAGTATTATAGTAGTTATATTCTTGTATATAGGGGGTAGTATTATAGTAGTTATATTCTTGTATATAGGGGGCAGTATTATAGTAGTTATATTCTTGTATAAAGGGGGCAGTATTATAGTAGTTATATTCTTGTATATAAGAGGTAGTATTATAGTAGTTATATTCTTGTATATAGGAGCAGTATTATAGTAGTTATATTCTTGTATATAGGGAGCAGTATTAGGGCATGACCACACGTGGCGGATTTCCTCCGCAACTGTCCGCATCAATGCCGCACAGAATCTGCGTTGCAGATTCTGCTGCGGATCTGCACAAAATGTGCAGTACATTGATGCGGACTAGCTGCTGCGGACTGCGGGAAAAGTGCTTCCCTTCTCCCTATCAGTGCAGGATAGAGAGAAGGGACAGCACTTTCCCTAGTGAAAGTAAACGATTTTCATACTTACCGGCCGTTGTCTTGGTGACGCGTCCCTCTTTCGGCATCCAGCCCGACCTCCCTGGATGACGCGCCAGTCCATGTGACCGCTGCAGCCTGTGCTTGGCCTGTGATTGGCTGCAGCCGTCACTTAGACTGAAACGTCATCCTGGGAGGCCGGACTGGAGACAGACGCAGGGAGTTCTCGGTAAGTATGAACTTATATGTTTTTTTACAGATACATGTATATTGAGATCGGTAGTCACTGTCCCGGGTGCAGAAACAGTTACTGCCGATCGCTTAACTCTTTCAGCACCCTGGACAGTGACTATTTACAGACGTCTCCTAGCAACGCTCCCGTCATTACGGGAGCCCCATTGACTTCTTCAGTCTGGCTGTAGACCTAGAAATACATAGGTCCAGCCAGAATGAAGAAATGTCATGGTAGTAAAACCAATACGCTCCGCAGCACACATAAGATCTGCGGACTTCATTGCAGAATTTTGACTCTCCATTGAAGTCAATGGAGAAATTCCGCCATGAGTCCGCCACTGCTCCGCAACAGACAGAGCATGCTGCGGACACCAAATTCCGCTCCGCAGCCTATGCTCCGCAGCGGAATTTTACGCCTCGTCTAAACGAACACTGCTAAATTAAAGTGTAAGTCAATGGACAAACGGCACCGCTGCGGATTAACGCTGCGGAGTGTCCGCAGCGGAATTTTAGTGAAATTCCGCCACGTGTGAACCCAGCCTTATAGTAGTTATATTCTTGTATATAGGGGCAGTATTATAGTAGTTATATTCTTGTATATAGGGGCAGTATTATAGTAGTTATATTCTTGTATATAGGGAGCAGTATTATAGTAGTTATATTCTTGTATATAGGAGCAGTATTATAGTAGTTATATTCTTGTATATAGGGGGCAGATAGTAGTTATATTCTTGTATATAGGGGCAGTATTATAGTAGTTATATTCTTGTATATAGGGACAGTATTATAGTAGTTATATTCTTGTTTATAGGGGACAGTATTATAGTAGTTATATTCTTGTATATAGGGGCAGTATTATAGTAGTTATAGTCTTGTATATAGGAGCAGTATTATAGTAGTTATATTCTTGTGTATCGGGGGCAGTATTATAGTAGTTATATTCTTGTATATAGGAGCAGTATTATAGTAGTTATATTCTTGTATATAGGGAGCAGTATTATAGTAGTTATATTCTTCTATATAGGAGCAGTATTATAGTAGTTATATTCTTGTGTATCGGGGGCAGTATTATAGTAGTTATATTCTTGTATATAGGAGCAGTATTATAGTAGTTATATTCTTGTATATAGGGAGCAGTATTATAGTAGTTATATTCTTGTATATAGAGGCAGTATTATAGTAGTTATATTCTTGTATATAGGGGCAGTATTATAGTCGTTATATTCTTGTATATAGGGGGTAGTATTATAGTAGTTATATTCTTGTATATAGAGGCAGTATTATAGTAGTTATATTCTTGTATATAGGGGCAGTATTATAGTAGTTATATTCTTGTATATAGAGGCAGTATTATAGTAGTTATATTCTTGTATATAGAGGCAGTATTATAGTAGTTATATTCTTGTATATAGGGGCAGTATTATAGTCGTTATATTCTTGTATATAGGGGGTAGTATTATAGTAGTTATATTCTTGTATATAGAGGCAGTATTATAGTAGTTATATTCTTGTATATAGGGGCAGTATTATAGTAGTTATATTCTTGTATATAGGGGCAGTATTATAGTAGTTATATTCTTGTATATAGGGGCAGTATTATAGTAGTTATATTCTTGTATATAGGGAGCAGTATTATAGTAGTTATATTCTTGTATATAGGGGCAGTATTATAGTAGTTATATTCTTGTATATAGGGACAGTATTATAGTAGTTATATTCTTGTATATAGGAGCAGTCTTATAGTAGTTATATTCTTGTATATAGGAGCAGTATTATAGTAGTTATACTCTTGTATATAGGGGCAGTATTATAGTAGTTATATTCTTGTATATAGAGGCAGTATTATAGTAGTTATATTCTTGTATATAGGAGCAGTATTATAGTCGTTATATTCTTGTATATAGGGGGTAGTATTATAGTAGTTATATTCTTGTATATAGGGGGCAGTATTATAGTAGTTATATTCTTGTATATAGAGGCAGTATTATAGTAGTTATATTCTTGTATATAGGGGCAGTATTATAGTAGTTATATTCTTGTATATAGGGGGCAGTATTATAGTAGTTATATTCTTGTATATAGGGGCAGTATTATAGTAGTTATATTCTTGTATATAGGGGGCAGTATTATAGTAGTTATATTCTTGTATATAGGGGCAGTGTTATAGTAGTTATATTCTTGTATATAGCGGGCAGTATTATAGTAGTTATATTCTTGTATATAGGAGCAGTATTATAGTAGTTATATTCTTGTATATAGGGGCAGTATTATAGTAGTTATATTCTTGTATATAGGAGGCAGTATTATAGTAGTTATATTCTTGTATATAGGGGCAGTATTATAGTAGTTATATTCTTGTATATAGGAGCAGTATTATAGTAGTTATATTCTTGTATATAGGAGCAGTATTATAGTAGTTATATTCTTGTATATAGGAGGCAGTATTATAGTAGTTATATTCTTGTATATAGGAGGCAGTATTATAGTAGTTATATTCTTGTATATAGGGGCAGTATTATAGTAGTTATATTCTTGTATATAGGAGGCAGTATTATAGTAGTTATATTCTTGTATATAGGGGCAGTATTATAGTAGTTATATTCTTGTATATAGGAGCAGTATTATAGTAGTTATATTCTTGTATATAGGAGCAGTATTATAGTAGTTATATTCTTGTATATAGGAGGCAGTATTATAGTAGTTATATTCTTGTATATAGGGGCAGTATTATAGTAGTTATATTCTTGTATATAGGAGCAGTATTATAGTAGTTATATTCTTGTATATAGGGGCAGTATTGTAGTTATATTCTTGAATATAGGGGGCAGTATTATAGTAGTTATAGTCTTTTACATAGAGACAATATTATAGCAGTTTCATTGTACATATTTTTTAAGTTCAGTCTTGTTTTTATTATTTTCTGTTAGCTGTGGTACTTGCAACTGCTTCTGATTAATTGAATGGAAAGATTTTAACATAGAAGTGTTTGCGTTCTTCTAAAGTCCAAGTATTGGTAAAGACATTGATAAAGAATAATCTTTTGCCTAAGTTTTAGATTTTTCCTTGGTACGCTCTGTCTTTCATATATATCAGTGTGTGGTGAGAATTTTAAATTACAAGTTTATCCTGTTTGGATTGTCACCAAGAAAATGATGACCCTTCACATGCATTGAAATTTGTCTTGAACCTCTTTTATTCGGTCCAGATTTTATTGCTGTTGGAGTCTTGACAGGTTGACATGAAGAATGAAGAACCATCTGGCAGCAAAGTGAACTTTTATTTGTTGAAGGTAGTAAAACAAGTCAACATGACACCACTGCATCTATATGAATTCTACCTTCTTAGTATATAATGACCTACAAATAGAGTCAATACCACACAAATACTATAGAACATATACATTTTATTAGTTACAACAACATATAATACATATTAAAATCATAGATGATTGCCACAATGCGATAGATGGAGGCCAGACAGTAAATGTGCTGGTCATCTATGCACAATGTCTGCCTAGCCAAAACAGAAAAATGTATAGGTCATATATACATAATAGCAGCTTACCCATAAGGTGATAACTGGCTGTCTGGCGTTACACACCCCGACACGCGTTTCGGCTGAAAGCCTTCCTCTGGGGGTGGTGCCAGAAAGTCACAAGGAGATATTTATGGGCCAGTGAACCAGTAGAATATAGCAGCACTAACCTACAGTAATAGCAGCTGAAGTGTATCGCATCATGCGTCCATACAAATCACAGCACAGAGATCCAGGAAGTCAGCGATGACATCAGACTCCGCGACGTTGGCGGCATGATACGCACCCTTATTGTGTGCGTCTTATGCACATATGTACTTACCATCACTTTATTTCATCTTATATGTGGCACACATATATTATATGTAAATTTAATATTGTATTCATATACATTGTCACGTGGTATATTTAGTATATATTATCAGCTCGACACTAAATGATGACGTTTGTTATATAATTCATTATTGCTATTACTAGCGCTTTTTATAGCTATATATTATTGTAACCCTCAGAATATAACTTTAATGACTTTTTTGTACCTTTTTATTTTTTTTTGTGAACTCATTCACATTGTTTTATTTTGCGATATTCTTCGCTGTTTTCACTTTTACGGTATGTGCACATGTAGTGACCAAAACGTCTGAAAATACGGAGCTGTTTTCAAGGGAAAACAGCCCCTGATTTTCAGACGTTTTTTGAACAACTCGCGTTTTTCGTGGCGTTTTTTACGTCCGTTTTTGGAGCTGTTTTCATTGGAGTCTATGAGAAAACGGCTCCAAAAGCGTCCAAAGAAGTGCACTACTTTGACGAGGCAGTCATTTTACGCGTCGTCGTTTGACAGCTGTCAAACGACGACGCGTAAATGACAGGTCGTCTGCACAGTACGTCGGCAAACCCATTCAAATGAATGGGCAGATGTTTGCCGACGTATTGGAGCCCTATTTTCAGGCGTAAATCGAGGCATAATACGCCTCGTTTACGTCTGAAAATAGGTCGTGTGAACCCAGCCTTAGGCCACGTTGAAACGTGGCAGAATTTTTCCGCTGCAAATGTTGGTGCAGATTTGGGGCAATTACGCAACGAATCTGCAGCAACATTTGCATATTTGACATGTAATTCAGACGTTGCAGATATGACAGCGGACGCCACAGATTTCAGTTTTTGCATTGCAAAGGCTAAAATCTGCTGTGAAATTCCGCTTCTTATCCGCAATGTAATGAGCTGCTGCGGAGGGGAAATTCTGCACCGCAGCCTGATTTCCGCAGTTATTTTCTGCAACGTCTGAACTAAGTTTCCTAAAAATGTATAGAAAGAAATGTAAAAATCGGCCGCTGGAGAATTCCACTGCGTTCCAAAATTCCAAAGAATTTTCTGCAGGCTGTCTGTCTGCATTCCGTTTGCCGCGTTTTTTGTGGCATTTTTGTCCACGGCCATTGAGCGCCGCGGGGAAAAATGCAGCGAAAAACTATTTCTCTACCTCCCATTGATGTCAATGGGAGGTCATAGACGTAAACGCCAGAAGATAGGTCATGTCACTTCTCTTTCCTGTGTGCCGGTTTTACCGCTCGCGGGAAAAAACGCGTCCGCCTCGCATTGAAATCAATGGGACGCGTTTTCAGACGTTTTTTTGGGCGCGTTTTCCGACAGGGTGTGACGCCAGTCAGCCAGTTATCACCTTATGGGTAAGCTGCTATAATGCATATATGACCTATACATTTTTCTGTTTTGGCTAGGCAGACATTGTGCATATATGACCAGCACATATATATATATATATATATATATACATATACATGTCTGACCTCCATCTATCACATTGTGGCAACCATCTATGATTTTAATATGTATTATATGTTGTTGTAACTAATAAAATGTATATGTTCTATAGTATTTGTGTGGTATTGACTCTATTTGTAGGGTCATTATTTTTATTTCTATAAGTCCTCACCGGTGATATCATGTAATATTGGGCTTACATATCCCCTCACCCCATATATGATATATGACATATCTATTGGATTATGACTGAGAGGGGGATCTCGGTTGTTCTCCATATTGGTTTAGAGGCTTAGTATATAACTCTGGGGCTTTCTCGCGTTATAGACGTCACTGTCCAGGTTCCTCCTCTGCTTCTGGCTGTTCTGAGGTTCTTGGCGCTGCCGAGATCCTATCTAACAACACTAGGTAAATGTTTCCGTGAAGCTATTTATATTGTTGTATATTCTGAGTAATTACAACTGCCAGAAATTTTTCTTAAGGTGTCACAATGTTCTGTACCTTAACAGTACTGGGACAGTGCGCCAAAATATAATCTGCATGCTGCGAATATGTTCTTATTGGGCAGCGTTTGACTAGGTCACCTGAGGACATTAAAGCTCCAGCAGAAGAAAACCCTATTTGTAGATAACTTTAGAGCCAATCACTGACCACTAGTGTAATGACAGGGATAGGGAAACAGACAAGTGAGCCCTAATCTACCCGCCACTCAGTCCCTGCCTACTTGCAACGACCCGCCCTAGGCGACGGGGTACAACTGGGCGACGGTCCCTACACTCAATAAGTGCACGACAGACAACCAGACAAGGAAACACAGAACAAAGGGAAACGGGGCAGTTGCCCACGGCAACACCGTGAGCAACAAGAGTAGTACACAAGCCGAGTCAAACCAGGAGAGTACGAGGTGCCAAACGCAGAGCAGGAGAGTAGTGAACAAGCCGAGTCAAACCAGGAGTGTACGAGGTACCAAACGCAGAGCAGAAGAGTAGTCGGTAAGCCAGGGTCAATACGAAGCAGGGACAAGTAGTTCAAGAAGCTGCAGCAGGGCCAGGAAACAGACAGAGAAGAATCACAAGCAAGGAGGAACAGGAAAGGCAGGTATAAATAGACAGAGGGCGGGAGCTAGCTCCGTCTGGCCAGGCTGTGATAGGCTCTCCCACTCCTAAGCCTGCTATCCTGAGTGGTGGAAGATGGAGTCAGTCTCACAGACATAGAAGCAGGTGCAGACTGATTACCTATGGGCGTGGATACAGAAGCTGTGCCTGGCAGATCCTTAACAACTAGGGTCTATTTCTTATGGGAGGATTCTCGAACATCAATTTAGTCATTATTAAAGGGGTTATGTGGGGACCATAAATTATTAGCGTGTAGTCATTGCAGTATGTGATACATTCCGGTCCCCCGTCGCGCTGATTCTGAGATTTTCATAGATTTTTATAGCACTGCCAGGGGACCGGAAGTCTAGTAGTACAGTCTTCCTCGATGACGATACGACTCTTCGTCATGTGACCGGCCCCGCTGTACTCTATGTACAAGCAGGAGCAGCAGTACAGCGATTACATAGAGTACGGTGGGGTCGATCACATGATGAAGAGTCGTATCGTCATCGAGGAAGACTGTACAACTAGACTTCCGGTCCCCCGGTAGTGCTATAAAAATCTATGAAAATCTTAGAATCAACGTGACGGGGGAGCAGAATGTATATTAGTGAGCGTACTCACAAACTGCAGGGACTACACTGCTAAAAATTGATGGTCCCCACATAACTCCTTTAATGATGCATCATGTGAGTTCAATGATAATAAAGATTACAATGCAATTAAAAGCCGACGTGTACATGTTCTGTAGATGGAGGGTGGTCGTCAGGATCATCTCCTTTGGTCGGCCCACGGAACCCCAGTCCGACATAGTGTTACTTTCTTAAGGGATTGTGGGGCGGATTTTGCCAACTTTCTGATTCATCATCCATTTTATTCACATCTCTCGGGGGCACGGGTGTAAAGGGTGTATGATGAATAACATGAGACATATGTGACATTTCAATGCAGTCGTACTTGTGCATCAATGTCTAATTTATTACACCCTTGTACGTGTACCCGTGTCTATTTATAATTGAGTTTTAATGATATCTGATATTGGTGCTACTCCACTCAATACTCCCTACGTCTCCCCCAATGTCTAGCGTACACACATGACTGGAATAAGGAAATTGGGTTATTGGCTGCACTGCAGAATTTTTATGTAGTCTGCATTTTTGTCACCGCTGCCTGTTTTTAATGGAAAAACAAGCACAGGTGACACAGAAGGGAAGGATGAGAAACTGAACCCGATATCCTATTCCTTAGTGATAAACAACCCCCCAAATTCACATTGATTAGTCTTTCACTCTTCTCCCGTTTTAATGCAAATTAAACCCGTAAAGAGCAGTAAAGCATTCTTGTGTGAATATTGCCATTCCTTGTAGGCAGCATAGACTAGAAAAATTTTGGTCTTTTCATTTTTATTTTTTTTTTGAATTATCCTCCTATTTTAGGCTTTGTTCACATCTGCGTTGGAGGCTCCGTTAGGGGTCTCCCTCAAATTTGACGTATCCAAACATCATAGCCGGGTAGGGAAAGTATGGAATGGGCTCACAAAGTGAACACGCTCCATACGATGCGGGTGTTGGCTGTATGTTACAGCCGACACTTCAGAGTAATGAGCAGGATCGCGCTAGAGCGTGATACCGCTCGTTTAACCTGTTAAATTCGGCGGTCAACAGCGACCGCGGCATTTAAATCATTAGAAAGAGGGGGGCGACCCCCTCTAGCAGCTTATCGTGCCCCCTGCAATGCAATCGCGGGGTGGCGATGGTTGCTATGGCTGCCTGGGGGCCTAATGAAGACCCCCAGGTCCGCCATCTTTGTGCTCCTACTAAGCCCTGCCTCTAGCTCGATAGAAGCCAAACTGCAATACATTAGTATTGCAGTATATAGTGCAAGCGATCCAACGATCGCTGGTTCAAGTCCCATAGGGGGACTAATAAAAAAAGTTAAAATTAGTAAAATAAAGTCGTTGTTTTTAAAAAAAAAAAAAAAATTAAAAATTAAAAGTTCAAAAATAAATAAACAAACATAATTGGTGTCGCCGCGCCTGTAAAAGTCTGAAGTATTACAATATATCATTATTTATCCCGCACGGTGTGCACCGTAAAAAGAGAAAAATTGTAAACGCCAGAATCTCTATTTTTTGGTCACCTCATCTCCCACAAAAAATGGAATAAAAAGTGATCAAAACGTCGCATGTACCCCAAAATGGTATCAGTAAAAACTACAGCTTATCCTGCAAAAAATAAGCCCTCATGCCGCTTAATCGACGGAAAAATAAAAAAGTTTTGCCTCCCAGAATTTCGCGACACAAAATAAATTTCATTTTTTACACTTAGTTTTTTACTAAAAGTAGTAAAACATATAGAAAGAAACAATATATATTTGGTATCGCCGTAATCGTATTGACCCCAATTTGTTCCAAAAACTGGTGTACGTCTTCAATAAATTTGTCTCCTGTTATGACTCCTCTTTCATTCAATATATTCGTAAAAACGTCATTGTCTCGTAATAAAGTTGGCGCACACAACATTTGCCATAGAACTCTGCTTAGTAAATCTTCTCTATTATGTTTAGTCCTAAAAATGGCCTTGACCTTATCTCATGTGTAGGGTATAACAAGTACGCCTGCGGCCCCATAACAATACTCGGAGTGGGGTCCCATTCTACAATGGGCACAATCAGTGGCAAATGAGTTCACAAAATGGAATGGTCTCCACCATTCACCCAAGTGATCCTTAACTATCTCTCGAATGTGAGGATCCTTTAAGAGTGGAAGTTGGCCCCCCGAGGGTCATGGAAGCCGGGGATTTATTCTGATTGCTATAGTTGGGGTCGAGATGGAACAATTCATGAGTTCAATGTAGAATTTAAGGTTTTTTCTTTGCTTCCTCTGGATTATGGAAGTATTTAAAGGGGTTAATTGGGCTTCTTCCACCCTCTGGCACCATTCCCAATGAAGGTGTGAGAATATTTTATAATTGTTTACAAATCTAGTTACATTTCAGGAGAAGAGGAAGATTGATTTGGCTTTCGTGTAACATCTGCCCTCTTCAGCACCACAGGACATACTAGTTCCTGGGTAGATGCCATCGTCCTGTATCCACTCCTCCAATCTAGAATAGTATATATGAGCCCAGTCCACATCACTCATCACTATCTGAAGATTTCATCTCGATCACATCCTTCTGATCTGCTGTCAAGATGAACTCATTATCCACTACTTTCCTCATCGTCTTCTGTGCTTTGCTGGGCTCAGGTCAGTATATACACTACATGGACAAAGGTATTGGGACACCTACAAATTACTCCTGCAGGACCTTTTATGACATCCCATACTAAATCCATAGGCATTAATATGGAGTTTCCCACCCTTCCTTTGCAGTAAAGCACTTCCACATTTCTATAAGATTTTGGAGGATGTTTGTGGAAATTTTTTCCATTCATCCAGAAAAGGCCAGACACTGATGTTGGGGGAGGGTTGGTTTGGGTTGACATCAGGACTCTGTGCGGCCAGTCAAATTCTTCCACACCAAACTCACCCAACCAACCCACTTTGTCTTTATCAACCTCGTGCACTGGGGCGCAGTCATGAGGAACAGAAAAGTGCCGAACAGTTGTTCAAAATGTCTTGTTTGCTGAAGAATTAAGATTTCCCTTCACTGGAACTAAGAGGCTGACCCCTAAAAAGCAAACCCCATAGTATTATCCTTCTCCACCAAACTTTACAGATGGCACAATGCAGTCAGGCAGGTAACATTCTCCTGGCAATTACCAAACCCAGACTTGTCCATCAGACCCCAGATAGAGAAGCGTCACTCCACAGAACACGCCAGATAGAGAAGCGTCACTCCACAGAACACGCCAGATAGAGAAGCGTCACTCCACAGAACACGTCACATAGAGAAGCGTCACTCCACAGAACACGTCATATAGAGAAGCGTCACTCCACAGAACACGTCATATAGAGAAGCGTCACTCCACAGAACACGTCATATAGAGAAGCGTCACTCCACAGAACACGTCATATAGAGAAGCGTTACTCCACAGAACACGTCATATAGAGAAGCGTTACTCCACAGAACACGTCACATAGAGAAGCGTCACTCCACAGAACACGTCATATAGAGAAGCGTCACTCCACAGAACACGTCACATAGAGAAGCGTCACTCCACAGAACACATCACATAGAGAAGCGTCACTCCACAGAACACGTCACATAGAGAAGCGTCACTCCACAGAACACGTCACATAGAGAAGCGTCACTCCACAGAACACGTCACATAGAGAAGCGTCACTCCACAGAACACGTCACATAGAGAAGCGTCACTCCACAGAACACGTCATATAGAGAAGCGCCACTCCACAGAACACGTCATATAGAGAAGCGTCACTCCACAGAACATGTCACATAGAGAAGCGTCACTCCACAGAACACGTCACATAGAGAAGCGTCACTCCACAGAACACATTTCCGCTGCACCAGAGTCCAGTGGTGGCGGCTTTACACCCCTCCATCCGACGCTTGGCATTGTGCTTGGTGATCTAAGGTTGGCGTGCAGGTCTGTACTCTGTAGTTATTAAGTCAGCGGAGCATTGGCGACTTTTCTGCACTTCTCAGGACTCGGCGCCCCCGCTCTGTAACTTTACGTGGTCTGCAGTTCGTGACTGAGTTGCGTCGGTTTCTTCCACTTTACAATAATATCAGTCACAGGTGATGGTGGAATATCTAGGAGGGAATACATTTCCGGAAATGACTTGTTGCACCGGTGGCGTCCTATTACAGGACCGCGCTGGAATTCAGTGATCTCTTTGCAATGACCCGTTCTATCACTAATGTCTGTAAAGTGACTGCAGGACGAGTGCCGGATGTTATACACCGGGGGGATGGGACTGAAGGAAATGCCAGAATTCAATAATTAAGAGGGGGGCACATACTTTTCTCCATACAGTATATTATCAATATTTGTGGAACTCAGATAGAGGTTGGGATTGTGTAGCATACAGCATAACTTTCTTAGCCCCATATACACTAATATTTATTCATGTGTAATCTTTTTGTGTGTCACCGCTGCCTGTTTTCAATGGAAAAACAGGCACAGGTGACACCGGAGGGAATAAGGATGAAAAACTGAACCAGATGTCCTATTCTTTAGAAATAAAAAGCCAGCAACAAGTGTTCACCTTGCTTAGTTGTTCATTCTTCTCCCTCCCATTGTAATAGTCATGGAAACCAGAAATAGGGGTAAAGGAATGCTAGTGTGAAAATTGTCATTCTTTGTAAGCTGCAAACTCTGGACCTCCTATATGAAAGTTTTTTTCATCCAAGTTGCCAAGAGACCACTAGACCTCCTGTCTGGATGACCACTATTCATCTACATGTAGCTACATGTATTTAGGTGACCACAGAAAATTCCATCTGCTGTACAATAGACTGCCTCTCCAGGCTACACGGACTTGTTCAGGCCCCAAAAATTCAGGTAGCTGTAAGCATGAAAAGATCAATGTGATTTTTTTTACTCAGAGTGAGGCTTGGGTGGCAAATGGAGATTTTTAGATTATGGGATTATAATTATTATTGTCAATCCAACCCAAGAAAATAGTCTCTAATGTACAACTTCTGTTTTCTAGCATTTTCCCATCAATGCATATATTGCCTGTCTACCAACTCCACCGTGTGTAACGAAACTGAAGTTGAATGTATTGGAGAACGATGTATGACCGGCTCCCAATACTATCACAATGGTGAGTCGTTTTCGCATTAATAAGATGCTTATGTCTTTATTCAGATTTTGCACTATGAGTAATAATATAATCTATTTTGCAGACGACAAAGTATTCTATTCAATCTATAAAGGATGCGCCAATGAATCTCTGTGTGGAGCTATGGGATCGATGACTCGCGATTTCAATGTTAAAATCAGAATTTACGCATCTTGCTGTACTGGAAATAAGTGCAACACTGACGCATTTCAGCGTAAGTGATATGAAGGTGACATCACTTCCATCTATACTATGCATATAGTCTTACCTTTGTATATGTTATATAGGTTCCCTTACTCCCCCCACTGGAAGGGTGAGGAATGGCAGAAGACATGCAATGATGCCCCTTTGACTTCACTGAGGAATATCCAATTAGTACTAGATCTCCAGTGTTTCATATCTCCCATTCCCTATAGTAGAAAGTGACTGCATATGCGCACAGCGATTTCTTTATAGGGGGCATGGGATTAGACCCCCCCTTGTGGCCATTATATATCCCAGTAGTTGCACCTCCAGCGGACACATATTTACAGCAAACCTAATCTATATAATGTCAGTGATAGGAAAATATATTTAACACCTATATTCACCTTTAAACAGCATTTCACGGTTTACACATAGCATGACTCTATATAAAAAGTTGGTTCACCTTGTACATGCATTATATTATCTTGTTCTGATTCTGATGATAAATAATGTAATGTCTGTACACAGTGACTCCACCAGTAGAATAGTGAGTGCAGCTCTGGAGTATAATACAGGATATAACTCAGGATCAGTACAGGATAAGTAATGTAATGTATGTACACAGTGACTCCACCAGCAGAATAGTGAGTGCAGCTCTGGAGTATAATACAGGATGTAACTCAGGATCAGTACAGGATAAGTAATGTAATGTATGTACTCAGTGACTCCACCAGCAGAATAGTGAGTGCAGCTCTGGAGTAAAATACAGGATATAACTCAGGATCAGTACAGGATAAGTAATGTAATGTATGTACACAGTAACTCCACTAGCAGAATAGTGAGTGCAGCTCTGGAGTATAATACAGGATGTAACTCAGGATCAGTACAGGATAAGTAATGTAATGTATGTACACAGTGACTCCACCAGCAGAATAGTGAGTGCAGCTCTGGAGCATAATACAGGATGTAACTCAGGATCAGTACAGGATAAGTAATGTAATGTATGTACACAGTGACTCCACCAGCAGAATAGCGAGTGCAGCTCTGGAGTATAATAAAGGATGTAACTCAGGATCAGTACAGGATAAGTAATGTAATGTATGTACACAGTAACTCCACTAGCAGAATAGTGAGTGCAGCTCTGGAGTATAATACAGGATGTAACTCAGGATCAGTACAGGATAAGTAATGTAATGTATGTACACAGTGACTCCACCAGCAGAATAGTGAGTGCAGCTCTGGAGCATAATACAGGATGTAACTCAGGATCAGTACAGGATAAGTAATGTAATGTATGTACACAGTGACTCCACCAGCAGAATAGCGAGTGCAGCTCTGGAGTATAATAAAGGATGTAACTCAGGATCAGTACAGGATAAGTAATGTAATGTATGTACACAGGGACTCCACCAGCAGAATAGTGAGTGCAGCTCTGGAGTATAATACAGGATATAACTCAGGATCAGTACAGGATAAGTAATGTAATGTATATACACAGTGACTGCACCGGCAGAATAGTGAGTGCAGCTCTGGAGTATAATACAGGATGTAACTCAGGATCAGTACAGGATAAGTAATGTATGTACACAGTGACTCCACCAGCAGAATAGTGAGTGCAGCTCTGGAGTATAATACAGGATATAACTAAGGATCAGTACAGGATAAGTAATGTAATGTATGTACACAGTGACTCCTCCAGCAGAATAGTGAGTGCAGCTCTGGAGTATAATACAGGGTGTAACTCAGGATCAGTACAGGATAAGTAATGTAATGTATGTACACAGTGACTCCACCAGCAGAATAGTGAGTACAGCTCTGGAGTATAATACAGGATATAACTCAGGATCAGTACAGGATAAGTAATGTCATGTACTTGCAGAGTGACTTAACCTTTTATGTAGGTCAATGCAATTTAAAAACTGTAAATGTGTGACATACACTTTAAAGTGACTTTTTTGGCAGAAACAGAAAATCAAGGTTTGGAGAAATGTATCACCCTTAAATCTTCTCTTACCTGTACCCCACCGTTCCAGAGATCTATGGAGTCTTCTTAAACCCCTGCCGCCTTCTAGCATGTTCTGAACTTGATCCGTGGCTCTTATTGCCCTCTCAGGAACTTGTATAAGAGATACTTTGGAACTTTGAATACAGAGATTATAAATTAATTAAATATATAAACAATTAAATAAATACATAACAATGTTGAGAATTATCTAAACTTATAATAACCATAACAATTAATAATTCATGGCTATAATTCTATTTGCTTCTCCAGTTCCTGCAGAAGATCCAAAACCAAATGGTGTAAAATGTCCATCCTGCTACAGTAAGGGAACTACTAAGGAATGTACGAGCACCAGGCCTATGAAGTGCACTGGAAGCGAGAAACAATGTATAAACTATAGGGGGACAGTAAGCAATCCAGGTAACCAAATCTTTATTTCCTTCAAAATTCCAGGTTTACGTTTGGTGAACCTCAGATAATATATTGGGGAATTGCCTACATATCAACTGCTTAAAATGAATCTGTGGATCCAGAAGAAGAAGAAGAAGAATCATCAATGAATTTTATGGGATTTGAACCTGAGATAACATCCAGTTTCAGCCCATAAGGACCATGTTACGCAATAATTTTGGCCCTATGATGCGTTGTTCTAGGGGGTCACACAACTTAAGATGTACAACCTTCTTGAGTGATAGTCTGATAGAACTCAATGGTAACTGGTAAGAGAGCATCAACTTATGACACATTCCTATTGGAGAAATGCTAATTTCCATTTTAACCCTTAAATGTTATACATATATGTGTCAATTAATCTGATTATTATTAATAATTATACAATAATATAATAAAAAATAATTTGGTAAGAAAATTATTATAAATGATATAATAATATAATATCACTCAAATAGTATAGTAATACAACTATTAATAACTAGAAAAATTTAATATAAAAATAATAATAATGTGGTAATTATAGTATTAATAATTATACAATAATATAATAAAAATAATTTGGTAAACAAATTATTATTAATAATATAATACAAATCATATGGTAATATAATTATTATTAATTATATAATAATATAACACAAATAATTTAGTAATATAAATATTAATAACTATATAAAAATCTAATGCAAATAATATGGTAATATAATTATGACTTATATAATAATATAATATATAGCACAAATAGTATAGTAATATAACTATTAACTATATAAAATGTAATATAACAAAACTAATATGGTGATGGTAGTATTAATAGTTATACAAAAATAGAATTTACTACAAATAGTATTGTAATAGATTGAATAATAACTATATAATATAATTAATATAATAAAAAAGAATATTATAATAAAACTAATAGTAATGTTATTATTACAATTTATTTATAATATAATGTAGAAATAATATAATATTATAATTATTCATAAAATAAATAATAATGATGATGATGATAGTAGTAATAATCATAATAATAATAATAGCAGTACTGTGGCCACCAGGGGAGCAGCAGTATTCAGTTCATATAAAACTATACAACTTCCCATTAACCCCACCCCTGCAGACCCTGCCCTTCCTGTGCAGGAGCTGGCCAGTAGCTTCAGTGGTCACACATTTAATTGGTTGTACTCCCAGAGGTGATCTTCCCTTTTTCATGATATTTTTGCTTTATTTTTACAGATGGGAGTGTGGAGAAATACTCCGTAAAGTCATGTATTAACTATGACGGATGCTTGAATAATTTTAACTGTCTAATCAAAGTGGAGGAGCAAAATAGGGTTTTTCTGAAATGCTAAATCAAGAATCCATCATGAATCAATCACCTTCAAAGACGAACCAATTTTTGAATGATATGGCTTGACTAATTTTTGAAGTTCTTTTTCTCAGCTCTACAAATTTGCTTTACTCCCAAATGAAAGCCAACTGCATAAAGTGTATTATGAACGGGTATATTGGGGCGCTATGAACAGTGTGTTTCTTTAGTAAATGTTCTTTTATCAATCTAATCTCCTGTTGGAAACCTTTATCAAGCAGGCTAGCTCCTATTGACAGATCTTGCTCCATTTAATTCTAATTATGGATTGCATCTCTTTATTTAGTACTTTGAGTGCAGAAGGATGAATGACCCTAGAAGCCTGGCTACATATCAACTGACTAACCTCCAAATAGTCCAAATCATATATGGATACCAATACGTTCCTGCATTAGACTACCCATAGTTATTTATATATTAATGGTACAGGCTGCAGGCTACACTCTTGTGCACTCAGAGTACTAAGTAGAAATGCATTTAGCCCATAGCAAGATCTGTTAGTCATAGCTAATCTACTTGTTGATGGCTTCCAGGTAGTAACAGGAGATACGGTGAAAGTGAACTGCAAAATTAGTGGAAATAGCATAAAATGTCACAGAGATTTCATCCAGATACAATATCACATGGATAAAAAAAAAACATACCTGAACATTGAATGTTTATTGCTGAAACCTATCACTCCCCCAACCAGTTTCAAATACAGAAGGCGACTTTTAATTCTTTGCAGATTTAGATCAAGATGTGATTATCTCAATATTACAATAAACTATTTCCTAGCAGCATGTTGTTGTCACGTTTCTGTTTGACCTGTAACAAAAATGGCCCACTTCATCGCTCAGATGCAAGGGGAGAAAAAAAATCCTGTATTTATATTCACTCTTAGCAGAGTAAACATAAAAACAGTATTTTGCTACACAATAGGAACATTTATCCCAATCCTGAAAGGATGTCATCAAAAAATTACCTATTGTTTAAATCAAGTTTTTAAACACCTTTTTTGCACTCCAGTTTATCCAGTTTTCACTCTTGCTACTGAGACTCACAATAGACTGACCCTTCCTGTTCTGTAGAGATCACTTTTCAGCATCATCTCATTATCATAACAGGCAGGATTACACTGACAGGTAACAACTATATATAGATAACACAGGATCCACCATTCATAATAGACTGACCCTTCCTGTTCAGTAGAGATCACTTCTCAGCAGTCATGTCATTATAATCACAGGTAAGATTACACTGACAGGTAACACCTATATATAGATAACAAAGGATCCACCAATCATAATAGACTGACCCTTCCTGTTCTGCAGAGATTACTTTTCAGCAGGCATTATCATCACAGGCAGGATTACAATGACCGGTAACACCTACATATAGATAACACTGGATCCACTATTGACAATAGGTGATGGACACAGCTCCCCACTTCAGCCTCCCTGCACAATGGCCTTGGCACAGGTCACAGAGCTTGCCTATAACACGTTTCTATAGAAGTCAATGGGTCTTCTCCTGTTCACAGGTTCCTATTGTCCTTGTGGCCACTGTAAAGAATATCTCTAAATGCTGTTAACAGCAGCTCAGGCAAGATCGCTGTCCCCCATAATCCTGTACAGGAAATAGAATAAAATGGCACCTATCTCCAGTATGAGTGTCACCCCAAACCCTAGTAGGTCCAGCTACTTCCGTAACTCCCATAGAAATGACCGTGATAAGGACAAAATTGTGATATCTAGGCGACTGGGTCAGAGCATCTCCAAAATACCCGGGCTTGTGGGGTGTTCTCGGTCTTGTGGGGTGTTCCTGGAATGCAATGGTTTAGTACCTTAAAACGCAATACAATTGATATAAAGCAAAAGATAGATATAAAATGAGTCCTACAGTCTGTCCCGCTATTGGAATGACAGTCAGTAATATAAGACAAATATAGTATAGCGCTTCCTATGCATGAAAATGAATAATAGTACAGTCCCATGGACTTCTCACCATTCCATGTGGTTTCCAGTCTGTGAATTTATTTCATTTTTGGCCCGTTTCAGTGTTCTCGCCGAAAGCTCAATGCCTCCATTGCTGTGACTACAGATATACACCAGGTTCAAGCTTCCAGAATCCTTCACTGTTTTCAGATGGTGTAACACTCGGAGAAATCCCATTTTTTTACAGGGTACTTCTGGCAGCTCTATATGGAGGATATTAGGAAGAAAGCACACAAAGACTGCGTAGGACCAGATTAAAAAATATTTTCCTTCTTTTTTAATATATACTCACAAGATAAAAACTTCTATCCAACACATAAAATCACCATCTAAAATCCAGTGAATGTTGGCTGCCGGAGCAGCCGCCAGTGAGGATAAAGAGAGTGGCAGCGTGGACCAGGAGGCCGGGGACTGGTAAGTATAGAGTGGCGGGAAACAGGAGCCATTACAATTGTAAGAACAATGTCCTACTGAGGTTTTATGGGGTCACCAGAGTACATAATTATGAGGGCCACCCTCCATCTATACATGACACGTATACATCTATTTTTAATTGCATTATAGACTTTGTTGTCCTCACACAGGACATATCTTCATCATCCCATAAGACATAGACTGTAGTGACAAGTGATGGGCTCCAAAGTCACCTCTAGAACTGTCTTCTGCTGGAGCTTTGGAGCCCATTATTGTGTCAGAACCTGGGTGACCGGAGGATCGTCTGGTACGCTAGTAGTTCACTTGTGAAGCTCCACACCTATTATCTTGGCACTATGAAGAGTCAATATTCGTCCTTTGATGGTGTTATAGAGTTTTACCTCTCACACTTTAAATGGTGACTTGGTAGGAACAATATATAGTAAGTATCGCTGTTCAGGGTGCTAGTAGCCAATTTCTTTTTACCTCATTTGAAGCTGCTGCTTCCATATTATGTTGTCATTTCGAAAGATTTCTTTTTAGAAAATTTGGTTATTGATGATACAACACATATCTTCGGATAACGGAAGAAACCTGAGTCTACATGGCTTGATTATATTTCAGCTCCCCATAAAATATCCAATAGATTGCAACTTTTACATTCCAGCCCTCTCCCATACATGCCAATGCTGCCTCTCAACCAACGGTTGTAGATCAAGGTATGATTGTACCCAAATACTTTCACAATGATGCGTATGAATTACAAACCTATTATAAGAGGCCACCATTGACTGGAGCTTGATCATTGTGTAAGGGTGACACATCCAGTGCAATATATGAGCACAGGAACCAGACAGGTGGCAGATTTTACACAACTTTACTTCAGAAATAAAATTAATATCTGTGGGTGTTAGGAAAGTTTTATGAATTTATGTATCGGAAACTAAAATGTGTATTGAGCTATACAAGTTTCTCTGCAAAAGTTTTTCTGCTGACAAAGTGTTTAATATGTTATCAA
The DNA here is from genome assembly GCF_050947455.1 of Rhinoderma darwinii. Classification (NCBI taxonomy): domain Eukaryota; kingdom Metazoa; phylum Chordata; class Amphibia; order Anura; family Rhinodermatidae; genus Rhinoderma; species Rhinoderma darwinii. Next base: position 100,426,299 of record NC_134696.1, on the reverse strand, counting down.
GTAGAGGAGGGTGGGCAGCTGAATTCCTTTAGAGAGAGAAGTGAAGTATTTATATAAGTGTCGAGGTCGAATAAAGAGATAACAAAGCTGACTAAGGACTAGTTTGAACTAGGTTTATCCCATGTATACAAGCCATGATACTGAAGGTAGCGGCAGACATTTGCTGATGAATTTTTGATCTACCTGTCATAATGTTTCCTTATCGATAAGAATAAAGATGCACCATTTTTATTCAGATGACTCCTCGATTCTATTTGATAAGAACCTAAATTCTTCTATCAGTGGGTTATACAGTGACACTATATCAGTCTCTGCAAATATCCACATATCACAGTCACAGGCTTCTCCTCAGCTCCCACCTGCCACATCAGTGAGGACAGTCCCAGCAGTTCTCAGCCACACGCCTGTAACTGCTCTCTTTCCAGACTTTCCATTCAGGGGTCTCTCTTTATACTCTCCTCTCATGAGTTTCTCTGCAGTCTCTCTCCTTCACTCTCTTGTCTGCTCCTCCAGCACAGAGCTCCTCCTCCTGCTGCTCCTCCTGCACAGAGCTCCTCCTCCTGCTGCTCCTCCAGCACAGAGCTCCTCCTGCTGCTCCTCCAGCACAGAGCTCCTCCTGCTGCTCCTCTGCCACAGAGCTCCTCCTCCTGCTCCTCCTCCTTTCTAGAACTTTCCTCAGTCTGCTATGCTGGGCTTTCTGGGCATGCTCAGTACAATCTGTCAAATTATTCATTAATAAAAATATTCCTTCTACAAATATAATCAGACAGATAACAGTAATAACAAACTACAGTTACAGAATACGCAGAGTACAGCAGAATACAGGTTACACAGACTACAATCACTTATCCCAGCCATGTTCACCCCTCTTACAATTACTTACCAATTATAATTATACTTGCCAACTTTTGAGAAGTGACATCAGGACGATTCCAAAACATGGAAATACAAAGAGCAAAGAATGACAAGGGATGGAGTAAATTGAGTAGCCACTATCGCAATGTGGATTTACGATGGTGTCCAAACAGGTTTGCTTACGGTACATAGAGGACTCTGCTTACATAGATAGAGCACTCGTCTAAACAAAAAATGCAAATGTCTCCTTCCCTGACCTATTTGGGACATCACATTTCAGGTTCTCCCTTTGTTACATGTTCCTCCATTGATGTTAGCTTACAGCCTGGTATCCCCTACCCACAACCTTCTTAACTGATGGTAGCACATTACTTAATGTACCTCCGTGTCCTCTTTGTTATGTCACATCCCACCTCTAATGTTAGAAGAGGGATGTGGTGACTACAAAGGGGCATTTAGAAGTATCAATGTAACATACTTACATGGCAAAGTCTCAGACATGGGATTTCCTTAGTTTCCGCCATAGCAAGGAGCAAGCCCATGGAACTTTGAAGACTCCTTATTTTGGTAAACCTTGTTCTAGTCATACTGACTCAACATATAAGGATTAACCTTACCATCACAGTTGTCAAAAACTAAAGTGATTGAGCTGCAGGGTTTATGTGATTGCCTCATTGACGGGTTCCTTCCTAATATTGAGACTCATAAAGGGGTAGTAGTGTCAATCTCGAACATAGAGTAGAGGGTCAGTGAAATTCTAAGGATCACATTTGAGGACCATATTTGTTAGTTTGGAGGCAGAGCACATTATCTGTTTGCCCACATAACGAATCACAACCTGAAAACCATAACCCAAGATCAAAGACCAAAAATTACAGCAAGATGCATGACAACTTTTGAATAGGAGTAGAAGTTGGACATAAAGTAACTTCTGTTTGTGTATAAGTCATTTACTATTCAAAAGTCAACTATAAAAAGTGACTGTACACAATGAGAGTCTTCCTCCTTAGCATATAACTCGAAGGTATTTGTAATGTAACCATGATGGCCAATATTCTCCAATGCTTCTGGCTGTATTGATGTCCATGGTGCTGCCTACTCCGCAAATAAAGTAAATATTACTCCAGTTTTGCCCTTGGTAAATGTCCCCAATGATGACATAACCATCCATCATCTGAATGTATGACTATTATCCACTCTGCTCCCTTTTTGGTCTAGAGATTTCTAATGAAAGTACAATAATAACCCAACGGCTTGGCTTGGTGGTTCTAACCACAGGTCAATGTCCAAATGTAAATCTTTACCGAATCAGGGCATAACTGTCTGGGGAAAGGGTCACAGGTTGCTAAATAAACAGTTTGATGAAAATAATCTGTGTGTCTAGTTTTGAAAACCCATTTCCATACACCCTGTTAGGAAATTCTGAGGTAGTAGAGGGGGTCCTCTGTTCAAGATCCTCATCTCTTGGCTGGAGGGGAGAGCGGTTGGAAAGAGTATCTCTCTTCCTGGTGGACCTGTCCTCTTGCGTTACACAGACAACCCATCTATACTAATGGGCGCTGTGTAATACTTAGTTTTCTTTTGTGGTGGCGCTGTAGGATGCACACCTAGCTGGGGGACACTTTGTGATCTGTTTATTGTCAACAGACCCTTCTAACAAGTAGGAATTGTCCAAAGCGGAAAACCACTTAAAAAATGTAATACAATGAAAGAAAGGGATTGGGAATGTCCTGTTCTGTCTCGGTGATGTCACATTCAGGGTTTCCTTAGAAGTGGAGAAGATCCTAGGTCTGGTACGACCCATATAAGTTCTCCTATCTTAATTAAGAAATGTAGAGACCACATTGTCCCCCACTACCTCTAGCTAAAGCTCCTCTAACAACATGTAGTGGAATAAGTCGAAAAGGGGCAAAACTAAGGATCAGTACATGTATTCCCTATTTTTACTTACTTTACATGTAATACAGGATACCAAATAGAAGCATAGTGTAGCCCAAAAAAATCAAAACAGTAATAAAACAATGTATACAATACCCGGGTGGCCTACAAGAAGAGTTACTCCAGGGAGAAATGACCAAATATTGGTTAAAATTGACCAAGACTGGTTGATCCTCTGCATTTAAAGAAAAAGCTCCAGGGATATTATGGTTGGAATTAAAGCCAAAGGGCAAAACTATCCAAGACTATTTTCACTTAGAGGAGCCTGGCCAGCTGGGGAAGATGTATGTTTCTGCCACAAGCCATCTGCCTTGCCCAACACCACAGGGCATGGCACATGGTTAGTATATTTAATCATCCTATTTCCTCAGTTCCAAATAGGAATGGTATATATTAAGCCAATCTTGATCATGGTAAGACATCATCTCACTTGCACTCTTCGGATTACCTGTCAAGATGAATTCCTTCTCCACTACTGGCCTCCTCATCTTCTGTGCTATGTTGGGCTCGGGTGAGTGTATCGATTACCATATACTATATGCTGCTTCCTTATTACAATCTACAAAGGCCGTACATGTTGATACAAGGATAAGTATACGCTGTATATCAGTATGTATGACCTTTTGTCATCAAGATGTCAGTTATTTTGATCCCGCTTTGACCCACATACAGTAGTTGCATAGGTTAAATATTAATGTGGGGGAGACACTCCAATACATTATTTCTAGTCATGGTTTTATGAGGAACCCCCCCCCTTAAAATGTCCTCTTAAGGTTCTTCCTATGAAGTTCCTAGATCCAGCACCTGGACAGAGTTATTATATAGACCCAACTCTCAAACTTTCATATAACACCTACTCTAGCACTACCAACAGGGGTTTTATATGAACGCCACTCTCCCATGTACAGTTCAGGTTATATATGGATCCACCTTTTCTAGTTCCAGTGGTGGTTTTATATGGACTCACCTCTTATATTTCCAATGGTGTTTTTATATGGACCCACCTCTTCTACATCCAGTGCTGGTTTTATATGGACCCACCTCTTCTACATCCAGTGCTGGTTTTATATGGACCCACCTCTTCTACATCCAGTGCTGGTTTTATATGGACCCACCTCTTCTACATCCAGTGGTGGTTTTATATGGATCTGCCTCTTCCATGTCCAGTCGTCGCTTTATATGGACCTGACACTTCTACTTCCAGTGATGGTTTTTTATGGACCCACCTCTCATACCTTCAGTGATGATTTTGTATGGATCCACCTCTTATACCTTCAGTTGTGGTTTTATATGGACCCATCTCGTCTACATCCAATGCTGGTTTTATATGGAGCCACCTTTTCCATGTCCAGTGGTGGCTTTATATAGACCTGACTCCCACTTCCAGTGATGGTTTTATATGGACCCACCTCTCATACCTTCAGTGATGGTTTTGGATGGACCCACCTCTTATACCTTCAGTGGTGGTTTTATATGGACCCAGCTCTTCTATGTCCACCTCTTCCACTTCCAGTGGTGCCTTGAAATGGACCCACCTCTTCCAGTGGTGGTTTTAGATGGATCCACCTCTTCCACGTCCAGTGGTGATTTTCTATTGACCCTGCTTGTCCACGTCTAGTGGTGGCTTTATATGGACCACCTCTTCCACGTCCAGTGGTAGTTTTTAGTTGACCTTCCACTTCCATATCTAGTGGTGGCTTAATATGGACCCACCTCTTCAACATCTAGTGATGGTTTTATATTGAACCACCACTTTCACATCTAGTGGTGGGTGTCACAGGGCGGGGTGTGGAGCCACTGGGCCGTACCGCGTAGCGGGATGGCAGCTGGCCAAACAGGTATGGTACAAAGTCTATAGTCCAGAAAAGGGTACCTGAGGCAATGTAGACAGCAGCAAGGCAGGATCAGCTGGGACCAGGCGGCAGGTAGACGTCAGGCGTGGAGCAGCAAAACAGACGTGGAGATGAAGCACAACACGACAACAGCTCAGAACGGCAGTAGACCAGGATGGTACAGATAGCACGGGAAACAGGATACAGGTACGGGGAACACTGGGAAGATGGAAGACACTTAGGAGACCTTTCACAAGACAGACAAAGGGAAACAACAACACTCAGTCATAGAAGCAGGGGGCTGGACCCCTCTTATAGTCCAGGGTACTCACGGGTCAAAGTCTGCTGCCCCTCTAAGAGCGGGCACAAGCGTGCGCGCGCAGCCTACGGGATCCGGCTGAGGTGAGTGGACGCGAGCGCTGGCATCTCCTGTGGAGGAGGCTGGGGCCAGCGCTTGCCGACTCATGGCTGCAGCTTTCAGGGGGAGGTTGGAGCTGACGGCCCGCAGCCGCGGACATTGCAGTGGGTTTTATATGGCCCACCTCTTTCACGTCCAGTGGTGGTTCTATGGAGTCAATCCTTACCCTTTAGTAAAGATTCTAAAAAGTTAATTCCCTTAAAATACAAGTGGCGGTTGAAGCTTGTTCCCATATTCATAGTAGTCAAGTGAAAAAGAAACAACAAACAAAAATAAGGCACCTATCTTAACAAAAAGTCTGGTTCATGAGTCAAGAATTCAAGTCACTGAAGAGTCAAGGTGGCAATGTTGGCAATGACCAATGTCTGGGTCTCGTTGGCTATGATTATGATTCTGCTGTCAACCAAGGACCCAAAATAATTCACTTTACCTGCATCCCCCTATCTGACTGTCCCATAACATATCACTGGATTGTCTCCTTTATCTTCCAGTCTTTTCCTATAAATGTATTTCATGCTTGTCTCTGAACTCCACAACTTGTAACGAGACTGAAACTGACTGCATTGGAAACCAATGTATGACCGCCTCCCAATACTACTACAATGGTGAGTGCAACTTAATTCGTCTTTTTAACAAAAATATCACCATCGTAGTTCCGGTTTTGTGATGTCTATTTTCTTCTTTTGTAGGTGGAGATTGGTTTCAGTCAATATTCAAAGGTTGCGCTAATGATTCTATGTGTGAAGAAAAGGGCTTTCTCTCGCAGGAAAATGTCAAAGTCCGAGGTTATATACATTGCTGCACTGGCGATTTATGCAACACTCAAGGATATAAACGTAAGTGTTACAATGGTAGGAACTATAAGGGAATAATTGACACAATCACCAAAACCCACGACCTCTTAGGGGAATACTGATGTAATAAATGGGACCACTTTCTGTTAGACAAAGCGGAAAGCTATTCACAAAGGGCAGCTGTCGTTCGGCCTATCCATATATCAGATTCATTTGAATGGCCGTCATGTAATACTACATTTCCCCTGTAGTGGCCGCTGTATAGAAAATGCATAGCTGGCCTCAGCTACCTCTGGTGATAACCGCTGATCATCAAAGGCTTCTGATGCCAGAACCGCGGCAATTTGCTTATACAAGGTTTTGTCTTCATGAGGTTATCCCTTTAAATATGTGGTTGGATCATTCAGCCTTTAGGATGGTCCCAGTGCATTGTAGATTTTAAGGCTTACTGTATATTTTCTTAAAGGGATTGCTCCGCTCGAAGCGTATGAAAAGTTTTTCAACTTTTTACATTTTGTTTCAATTCCTATACAAAGATACCTGTTAGCTGTCAATGAATGGGACCATTCCTGTTTAAAGGCTTAAATCTGGTACAGACCTAGTTATACAGCTGATGGGCTTGTTACAATGTATTAGTATAGATTAGAGAACTGGAGATCACAAAAGGAGAGATTTGTCCCGCTGCTGTGTTTGGCTCATAGAAGAATTATTACATTGTAACAATGTGCAATTCAAAAAGGTAAACATGTTCCCTTTCATGACAGCAAGCAGAGATTTTGAAAATAATGGGAATTAAAACACAAAGTATATTAGAAAGTTGCAGAACTTTTTCCTTATAAAATGTTTAAGACTTACATAAAACTGGACAATCCCTTTAAGTAATATGATGAATAAATTAGTATTACCTGTGTATTGGAATGACATTTATACATTTTAGATGAAATATTGAACTAAACTTTATTTCTCCAGTTCCTAAAGAAGATAAAAAAACGAATGGTAAAAAATGTCCATCCTGCTACAGTAGGGGCACCCAGAAGGAATGTAAGACTGACGAGGAGGTGGAGTGCACTGGATCCGAGACCCGATGCTTTGACTATAGAGGGGAAATTATGCATCCAGGTGAACAAATCCTTTTTTCTTATAGGATGTGTATACTTTCGCAACCAATTGTTAATAATAATCCACTGCTTGTGAAATAAAAAAGAATAAAGCAACTTTGCAAATGATCAAAAATATCCTCCCGTTTTGTGTATACAGCTCTTGTGCAAACCTATGAGTTTCGATGAATACAAACTCTGTGTAGTCCGATCGTTCGGTCATGTTTTACTCCACTCTCTCAGACCCTTTTCTTGCCAATCTATACACATCTACAGACAAGGGCGTAACTTGTAGACTACAGACAAGGGCGTAACTTGTAGACTACAGACAAGGGCGTAACTTGTAGACTACAGACAAGGGCGTAACTTGTAGACTACAGACAAGGGCGTAACTTGTAGACAACAGACAAGGGCGTAACTTGCGGCTACGTCTGCACCCCCTATAGCTATGCCCCTATACGTTTTTTACTAATATTCTAGAATATTTGATAATCTGATACCTTTCAGGTTGCATTGATGCTGTATTAAAGGAATTCTACTGTATCCAAAATATAATGATGCCCATTGTTTTTGTGTCTACAGATCAGAAAGTGGGGAACTATTCCATTAAAGGCTGTTGTAATTCTTTTACCTGCATATGCAATTTTGACAGCGCCATTGGGATTAAAGAACTACACAGGAAGCACAAGAGCTGTTAGACGTTATTTCATAATCCACGAGCCTCCAATGAATGAATCAATGACTGAATCGGCCACATGAAATTCTGATGATCTTCCTCTGATCACAAATGATTGCCTCCTGCATCGGAATGATTATATAATAAAGAGTATAGAAGGATACAATGTATAACGCTTTCCATTGGGACATCTCAATGTTTTCTTGGCTTTGCCGTTGGGATCTGGGCTCTTTTCTGGGTACATGAATGTATAGAAATGTTGTTGGTCCGCACACTTTGGGGAAGTGCAACACTCAGGTTGTCAGATTATACTGGGAGTTGTAGTAGCTTTTAAACCATAAGGTGCAACATACAAGGTTAGCAGAAACCCTATAATCCAATGGAATACTCAAAATACTAAAAGTAAAGGAGCCATTTCTAATAATTTAAGATTTCAATTAAGATGTGATTTTCTGAACCCTTCAATAAATACCCGCTAAGCAATGTGTTGTTTCTATTTCTTTTGTCTAATGTGGAAAAAAACAAAAACCCATATAGCCATAGTTCCCTTGTATAACACAATGAAAGCTGGAATAGGGATCCATCAGTTAAAATTTTAGTCTCCATCATATTATTTGATTGAAATACAGCCCTGCAAGGGGAAATTACCCCTATTGTGAAATGTCGCAAAGTGAATTTTCACCGATTTGCTCATCAATTATAATAATAATAATAATAATATTAATAATAAACATGATATATAGAATATATTTTCTTCTCAAGCTCCATATATAATAATGTCATGGTAGAAGCAAAATGCATAAAAAAGGTTAAAACAGCAATTTGGGAAAAAATCCTATAGACTTCAGTAATCTAATTGATCTTTAGCACACACATAAATTTATTCCAACCACCCCCCTAACTGGTCCACATTATGACAGTGTTCTTCTATCTCATCCCATGCCACATTTAACTTGCTTTTTAGAAGCAAGATTGCTATATCTTGATTATAGAAATCATTGCCTGCAGTCAGTAGCTCTGGTAACTATGTGTCCCATAATGCCTTGCACAGGGAGGTGTGGCCAGATCACATCTATCAGAAGTTGTAGTTACATAGATCATTCTAAATATTGAGCAGAAAGCTGGAGATTCACATATGCACAGGAGAGGCCGCAGACTGTGAGCTGTGCAGCAGCATGCAGCATGTCACAGGCAGTGAGAAAACTTCAACCGACTGCAGTGAGGGGCAGAGATGATTGGTTGGTAATAGTTTTACATCATTTACAGGAAGCAGGTAGAAGGCTGGAGAAGATTAAGTGACAAAAACAGAAATAGAAGGGCTAACAGGATTTGCAGTTGACACCCAGTGGATTTCTGGATTGTCACTATGTCATTTATACTATGCAATGGTCCAGGCACATTCTGCCTGATATTTTATTACTCAGAGACCTGTAATAGAAGATAACATGATAACAGCTGGCAATTCACATAGGAAATATTATTTTCACCAGAGTTTCCCTTTAATAATAGAATAGTTGAACCTCATGGAAGAAGATGGGGAGTAAAATCTGCAGGATTACTGACAGAAGTGGATTCTGGAAACATGTAAAGGTTTATGCTACCTTCCACTATAATGAATTTTACCGATTTCCATTTTAGCTGAAGGGAAGATGATAAAGGATGACATAGAAAGTAATATATCCATATTCCAGCCCTCATTGTATTATACAAGGGACAAAACCAGAACCCCTATGACTTATCTATATGCCATACGATAAGATCCATCTTTTAACAACATTTCATTTTAGGGCCAACATTTTGTGCCAACATAATACAATTTTTGCTGCAGCGTCTGTGTAACTCCTTTACATAGGTGACTGTGCTGCTGCTTCTGACATAAATCCGACAGCACACTGCTCCTGGCTACTGTTGACTCAGGGCTGATGTCGCCTATCTGCTTCAATGAGAGTATGTTCTCTCTACTTTACCCCTAGAGAGGCAACAGAACACTAAAGGCAGAGTCTACTGGGGGACGGGGATATTGCCCAATCCGTCAGCATCAGTGTCTGCACAAACCACAATGGATCACACAGGGAATATATCAGTGTCTTCAGAAGGTGAAAGCAGTACACGAATGAAGCTGTGTTTGAGGCTAGACCCAAACTGCAAACTGAATATCAAGGGGTCTTAAAACGAATGAATTAATAAAAATATTGCAGCCTGTCCATAGCCTTTAACCCCTTTGGTGCTGCAGCTATTCTTAATTTTTGTTTTTCCCTCTCTGTCTTCCGAAAAGCCATCACTTTTTTATTTTTAAATTGACATAGACATATGACGACTTGTTTTTTGCCAGATGAGTTGTAGTTTTTAATGTGACCATTTAAAGTACCATATCATGTACTGAGAAAGAAAAGAAAAAAACACGGTGCCACATGAAGGTCACCAAAGCTAAATGATGCAGACAGACTAGGTATAGTCTAAGAGAGATGTGCAAATTCAGGCACAACCCTGATGAATGCAAAAGGTAATGGTGAGATGAAGCTGCAGCTTGGTCCGATCCGGTCACAAACACCGTTAACGCAAATAGTACAATAATTGATGAAGGCAAAAATAAACCATAGATAGCGCTGCTATCACCAAACCAGATCCACGATATTGGTAATGTAAATAAGAGCTTTATTAAGACTTGATATGGCTATGCGTTTCAACATTGCACTAGTGTCTTCCTCAGGCCACTGTAGCTAGTGCAGTATCGAAACGCGTAGCCATATCAAGTTTTAATAAAGCTCTTATTTACTTTACCAATATCATGGATCTGGTTAGGTGTTAGCAGCGCTATCTATGGTTTATTTTTGCTTTCATCAATTATTATATCATGTACTGGGAAACTGAAAAAAATATTTGTGGGGTGGAATTGGAAATTTATATAATTTTTTTATGATGTACCTTTTTTCGTAAAGTAGTTGCTAATGAAAAAAATCAGTTTTTACTTTTTTTTTATATTTCCATCGATGGAGCGGAGTGAGGGCTTGTTTTTTTGCGAGGCGAGCTGTCGTTTTTATTGGTACCATTTTGGGGTACATATGACCTTTTGATCATTTTTGATTAATTTTTTTGGGGAAACAAGGTGACCAAATATAACAGCAATTCTGGCATTGTAATTTTTTCCTTATGGCGTTCATCCGGTGGGTTAAATATTGCTTTATTTTATTAGTTCAGACATTTATGGACGCGGCGATACCAATTATGTTTACTTTTTTTATTTTTTACATTACTTCAGGCAAAAATGGGAAAAGGGTGGTTTTATGAACTTTTAATATTTTTTATTTCTTTGTGCATTATTGACAATCTTATTCAACTGTTTTTACTGGGTCCTATTAAAGGGTAACTAAACTTTCAAAAACTTCTGACATGTCGTAGACTTTCTATTGAGCCCGTACGCCAATTATATAATAATATAAAGTATGAGCAAGTGCTTGATCACCAGGTTTCCACAGCGTTTACTCCGTTTTCATCCAAACCACGTTGTCCATTTGAATGGTGCTCGTAGAGACGGGAAAATAAATCATCTGAGTTGGCAGCAGATATGTGAGGCAAAATTCAATGGTAAAGAATGTTGTAACCAGCAATCTTGGTAGTAAAAAAATATATGGATTTATTAGGCCATCTTATATTAGGTCATAGCTATGATTAAGAACCCTAGTGGTTTGAAACGCGTAAGCGCCCTCCCGGGATTTTAATGTATTTGTCCTGTTTTTAAGATGACCTAATAAATCCATATATTTTTACCTACCAAGAGAGTTGAATACAACGTTCTTTACCATTGAATTTTGCCTGTACACCAATTGATCGGCTTTTCGCGGAAAGCACCCGAGCACTTCTGCTGCTCCGTTTTAGCTGTCAGAAGATTTTGAAAGTTTAGTTACCTTTTAAGCCGTGCCCCTGTAAGGGCTTCATAGGAGTAGAAAGATGGCAGACCTGGTGGCCTTAACATCAACCCTGGGCTGCCATGACAAACAGCGGCAAACAGCGATCGTGTCACGGGGGGGGGGGGGTGATTGTGTGAAGAACGGGGCTACCCCCCTCTCTCGCTATGGACTGCAGAATCGAAGTGGTTAAATAGTTTGATCGCAGTTATCTGTTATCCCGGCTGCTGCAGTGTGCCCGCTCCATACTCCACCTTTCTGACTGGGATGTACAGTTACGTCACATGTAGCCGAGGGGTTAAATAATACAATTCTGATTTGCAGCCACCACTAAAGGGAGCTCACTGCATACATATCAATTATTGAGTATAAAGCACCTTGTATAAGTCCGTATACGGAAAACTCCCCCTAGTGGTGGCAAGAGTCAGCCTATGCTTACATAAAGGGGATTTTGAGCTCTACAACAGAAAAAGGGCTCATCGTACCCTACAATGATGTATTTGGACATTAATCAGCAACTAATTTTGGACCTATTTAGATTAAGAAAAATAATAATGATATTTAATGTTAAACATTTACCTTAAACTAAATGCTATATTGAAAAATGTCCATTGATTTGTAGAAAAAAATTGCAAAATCTTTATTAAGACACAAAAACAGTCGTACATACCATTAAAAAAAAAACACCCATAAAAACACATGTACACAAAGTAAAAAAAGAGGACTGATGAAGCCAGGTGCGAAACGCGCGTTGGGTGCTGGACATATACAAGGATTGCTTTGATATTTGGAAATATTGACCTGTGTTACCACCATATATGCCCTGCCTTATGATATACACTGTCCTCTTTTTGTACTTTGTGTACATGTGTTTTTATCTGTGTTTTTTTTTTCTTTTAAAACGGTATGTACAACTGTTTTTGTGTCTTAATAAAGATTTAGTATTTTTCTTTACAAATCGATGGACATTTTTCATTATAGCATTTAGAGTAGTCTTTGTCGGTTTACATATCTCATATGGGTTCCCATGTGTAGCGATCATGTCCTAATTGTATGACTTTACATATAGTGGGTATTCTTTCTCGGTTTGATTATTTACCTTAAGCTACCTGATATAGAAACAGAATAAAAGGAAGCAAATTTTCTTGAGCTATATAGTAAATATTGCACAAAAGCAAACACGACAAATCTATTCTTCTATTTTTGGCGAGATCGAATAGACAGATATTCTTAAGATACCTTGTACTATAGGCCATCACATCATTGTCTTATTATGGTCAAACCTTTTCTGAAGGCCATTCTTGTACCTTTGTCTAGAGGAGAAGAATGTCCTGCCAGGAAAACTTGGAATCTTGGTGTGCCAAGTCAAGTGTTATGGAAAAGATGTGACCCATCCCATGATACAATAGTCTCTTTGCCTTTCCAAACAGTATTTATATGAGCCCTGTGTACAGACGACAAGACAACCAGAAGAGAAACCGAGAAGCCACCCATTCATTCACAATGGAGAACCTGGTAGCTCTGCTTTGCATGGTCTATGCTCTTGTTCTCCCAGGTAAGTCTAGCGTAGTCACTTGACAACATATACACATAGTACAGTGAGGAGTCATCAAACTTTATTGCAAAGTTCCTTCATAATTTTTGGCAGGCAAACTAATATGGAATGCAAATTCTTGCTCTGGTGAATGTGATACACATTAAGCCATTTTCACAGACGGAAATATAATTGTTAGACCCTATATAAATGTATCCCAAAATCTAAAATGTTATGATCTTCTCTTTCTTTCTTTCTTTCTTTCTTTCTTTCTTTCTTTCTTTCTTTCTTTCTTTCTTTCTTTCTTTCTTTCTTTCTTTCTTTCTTTCCTTCCTTCCTTCTTTCTTTCTTTCTTTCTTTCTTTCCTTCCTTCTTTCTTTCTTTCTTTCTTTCTTTCTTTCTTTCTTTCTTTCTTTCTTTCTTTCTTTCTTTCTTTCTTTCTTTCTTTCCTTCCTTCCTTCTTTCTTTCTTTCTTTCTTTCTTTCCTTCCTTCTTTCTTTCTTTCTTTCTTTCTTTCTTTCTTTCTTTCTTTCTTTCTTTCTTTCTTTCTTTCTTTCTTCTTCTTCTTCTTCTTCTTCTCCTCCTCCTCCTCCTCCTCATCGTCATCATCATCGCCTTCCTCTCCTCCACCTTCTTCTTCTTTTCTTTTTGTTTCTCTTCCTCCTATTTCTTCTTTTTCCTTTTCTTTTCCTCCTCCTTGTCCTCATCTTCTCCTGTCTCTTCTCTTTATTTTTCTCTTCTCCCTCCTTTTTTTTTCTTGTCGTCTTCTCCTTCTTGACCTTCTTCTCTGCTCTCTCATCTCCTTCACCTTCTTGATATACTCTTCCTTGTCTTTAGTTTTCTCTTTCTTCTTTTTTTCTTGTCTTCTATTTCTTTTTCTTCTTCTTCATCATCATCATTATCATCTCTTCTTCTACTTCTCTTACTTCTTCTTTCTCTTCTCCTTTTCCTCTTTTCTCACTCTCCTCCACCTTCTTCTTCTTCATATTCTCTACCTCCTCTTTAGTTTTCTATTTCTACTTTTGCCTTGTCTTCTCCTTCTTCTTCTTCTTCATCATCATCATCATCATCTTCTTCTTCATCATATACTTCTCTTTATTCTTCTTCCTCTTCTCCTTTTCCTCTTCTCTCCCTCTCCTCTACCTTATTTATTTTCTCCCCACCTTCCTCTTATCCTCTTCATTTTCTTTAGTTTTCTCTTTCTTCTTTTTCCTTGTCTTCTTCTTCTTCTTCTTCTCCTTCTTCTTAATCTTCTCCTTATCCTTTCTCCTCCTCTCTCTCCTCCACCTTCTTAATCTTCTCCTCTTTCTTTTTCTTCTCCACTTCTCTTTCTTCTTCTCCACCTTCCCTCCCCCCTTTTTTTTTTCCTTTTTGTTCTCTTCCTCCTTTTTCTTATTCTTCCTTCTCCTTCATCTTCTTTTTCCTTTTCTCCTTCTTCCTTACTTTTCCGTCATCTTCTCTCACCCTTTTCATCCACCTCCTTACTTTCCTCTTCCTTCTCCCGCCACTCTTTCTGCTGTTTCTTTCACCTTAATCTTCTCATTTTCCTTGTTTTATGTAATTAGAAATTTGTCATAAGAAAACTATGGGTTCAAATGCTGTAATTGCACCAATAGGGACCATCTTGAACATAATATGACGTTATTTTTTAGGGGAATGCCTGATGTGTAAGTCCTGCTTGAACCGAAGTGGAGACACTTGCATCAAAGAGAAGTCAGTGAAATGTAAAAATGCCTCTGGCTGTGTCACAATTGCCGGATTTACAAGGTTCGGTAAGTATCTTCTCAATGTCAAAGATCAAAAAAGTCTAAACACCTAATTTGCTTTGAGTGTTAACCTTGTCCTGAAGGATCATTGTTGGGAAACTCACTACTGAATCTATATCAGCCAACCTTTCCTTTAACGTACATTGTCATTAGGCTACTTTATGTGTAGAATTCTCTGAACTCCCTGAGGTACAACCCAATTCCAATTCTTATTACTCAACATATTTCAAGCAGATCAGTCAATTTCTATCATTATTCTTCTCCGATAACCTTTCCATGATCAAGTACTCGGGATTTGGTGCACTATGTCCAATGAGTAACATACAACATAAGTCTGTTATGGGTAGTTGTCTAGTTGTCTCACCATGTCTTGTCTACCTTCACACTCAAAAATTTATTATATTTATTCCAGATTCCAACAAAATCCCGTTCATTTACAAAGGCTGTCCATATGATATAAAATGTGGAGAATGGCTCTGCGTTACAAGTGATGAGTTTGACTTTCAGTCCTATGTAAGCTGCTGTGAAGGAGAAAATTGCAACCCGGATTATTACAGTAAGTAAGGAGGACATATAAGTAATAGAAGAGGGTTATTACTAAAGAGTATAATAAAAGGAAACAGGAGAGTGGAGCAAATTACGAGTACCCCCCATGGGTGACTCCCATCATGCTATTGGTAGACACCAGCTATTTTTACAAAAGCCTCTAATCTTTAGATGAAAGTAAGATAGCCCTTGGGAATTTGGATAAAAAGACATTGATGATCCTGATATTGTCCTGATTTTATTTTGCAGTACCCGTTGACAACGAGCCGGTAAATAATATGACCTGTCCATATTGCTATGAAGACAACAATACTGAAGGGTGCAAATTTGAGACGACAGTGAAATGTAGAGGAACTGACAACTTGTGTGTAGAGTACCAAGGGACGTTCAGGAAACCAGGTAATGGATGAAGGTCGCCTCTTCAACATTTCAAAAACATTTCTAAACCTTTTTGTGACTAAGTAAAATGACATATAATAAACTGGTTATTACTTTCCTTCCACAGATGGATCTCAACCAGGAACATCTTTCAAGTCCTGTGCCAATGATATTGGATTCAGCAAGTTTTCTGCATTTTTTGGCATAACTGAAATTAAGAGAAAAGTATTTAAAATAATACCAGCAATTGAATAGGAATAAATATATAATCTATTATCCTGTTTTCATTGACTCGACTGTGCCACTGAAAGCAAATAATAAAATGTCTATTTGCTCATGAATATTTCTGTCCTGTTGTTTGTTTAGTATTTCATTTGTTTGAGCAGTAGTTTGGGCTTCAGATCTTTTCTTCCATTTGGAACAACTGTAAATAGCATTTTGGAGTTAATGTCCCTTTAGTCACCTAGTCACCCGTCTGCAAGTAAGTATACAGAGACTCTTCTCTGCTTTCTATAGCACTGATTCTAGCTGTGATATTCACTCCCCTGTGTAGGATTGCTCATCTCACAGCCTATACAGTATGTCCTCTTGGAGCTTGAACCAGTCATGTGATCCATCTGGACCAATCAGCTGAGAGGGACACTCTGTTTTACATACAAAACACACCTCTGCCCACTGATTGGTGCTATTACACCAATTAGTTTCATCAGATTAAATCATGTGGTTGATGTCCTAATTTAAACAATAAAAAGAGAAAAATTCTGTTACTTTTCAATCTGTGTACTGTATTATTGTCAGGATCTACAGGGACTAGAACTACTCCCCTCCCCCCTTTTCCTATTTCGTCATTGCTATAGAGGCCAGTCCAGGATGCAGAGAGGTTGGGACCTGATGCGTAGGAGGTGGTCATGCAATCTGTTACAGGTAAAGACAGATACATCAGGGGTGAGGTAAACATGTAACAGCCAAGCCAAGGTCGGTAGAGGAACGACCTGGTATACCGGCATCAAGATAACTAGAGGACAAGGAAAGTACCTGCACTATTGTAGTACGATAGGCAGCAGGTGTATTGGTACAGTGGACTGACTGGACAAAAGCTGGACATTATAGTGCAATAACCAGTAGGTGAGCTGGTAGAACGCCTCTATTTGGTTGGCAAAGCCAGGAGCGGACACAGACTGCAGAGGGCCCCGGTGCAAGAACAGTATATGGGCCTATTTCTCTTTATCACAGGGATCCCCCTGTACCTCTTTCTAAAAATCCACCAGTAATTGTGAGCCATGAAACTCATTAGGTCAGTCCCTTACATGCAACTAATAGATGGTAGGAAGCTGATTTAAGATGGCAGTAGTCCCCCTAACCTACTGGGCCCCTACTGTACAGGTTGCACATATTGTATGTCTGCCCCGGGGCACAGCCTAACCTGGGAGTAACTTTTACCCTGGCGATGAGGTCTGGACTTTGCTTCAGGGAATCCCTAGGTCGAGGTCCTCAAGACAGTCCCCAATAGATGTCCAGGAGTGATAGAAAACCGAACTCTATAATATAAGCCGGTAGATTATATCATTATATTATATCATAGAAGAACCTAATTACATTGTCAATAGTTCTAACATAATAAGATAATTAATTCAATTGTAATCCCAGAAATTTAGGTGACAACACTCAACTGTCGTTTTAGATTTTGGCAAGAAGAAATGGTCATAGAGACTCGTGGTCGGAGGTGACATGAGATCAACTCATTTCGACATCACCCAATTTTGTTGACAGAGAGCACAGAATTCCTCTGAAACCCCTGCCCCTGTATTCAGTGCCAGAACCCTTCTAGATAAAATGATGAATTTGAATAGATCGTAATAAAGTTTTGAAAGAGAATTTTAATGACCGGGACACAAAAGGAAAGAAACATGTTTAGGGTCATAATAAGTTGATCGCCACTCTTTTAAAGACCATTTTACAGCCCCGTGTAAATGAGCCTCAATAGTGGTGTTCAAGGAAAAACAATTTTTCACAGGCAAATGCTGCTTCCAACTGAATTTACAGAATTTGACCAATTGATTTTCATTAATGGCGTGAGATTTTATTCTAAATCTATGAATATGTAATTATGCTTAAATCAGGTTGTGGGGATGAAATGGAGATTTAATGCAGTTTTCGGTGGCACCGGATGACCATCTAACGTGTATGGTGGCGTCTTGACTCTCCCCGACGGCAGCTGAATTATAACATGCTGCATCCTTTTGTTTGCACATAGATAAGTCTCTGCTAGAGGAGTCAAGCTTGGCCAAGCCGTTCATGCATTTGTCTGGGGTTGTTGGGAGGAATAGCTGTTGGCCGAATGAGCATTCGCCTGACAGCTATCACAAGTGTATGGCCAGCTTAAACTTGATGGACGGATGGATTCCCAAAAGGCCTTAGAACGACATCTATGAACTGAGCAGATGTTAATAGTTTAGGGAGGGGGAAAAACACAAGAAAATTGTTGGCCCAGTTTGCTAAAAATTTAAAATATGAGCTCTGGAAGTGGCTATATTGGATTGTTTTAGACATTTTTTTTTTTTTTTGCAATGTACACAGCTCAGATGGTGATGAAAGTAGAATCAAAGTTAGTAGATATTTTTAATCTGTTGATCTGAAACATCTTAAGGTTGCCATGCGTTTTAGATGAGCATTGGCCGAGCCTGCCAATTTCTTTGGAACCAGCTGACTATCTAATAGGTATGTCCCCACTCTCCCCCGATGTTGGCTTTTAACAGGCCCACTTTTTTAGTTTGCAAGAAGATACGCTGCTGCCAGAGGAGTCATGCAGTGGTGGGATCGTATAAGTTAGGAACACTTCCTAAATCAATCGGCGAAAAGACGATCAGAAACAAAATAGCTCACCCGAGCACTTCTGCTGCTCCGTTTTAGCTGTCAGAAGATTTTGAAAGTTTAGTTACCTTTTAAGCCCTGCCCCTGTAAGGGCTTGATAGGAGCAGAAAGATGGCAGACCTGGTGGCCTTCATCACAACCCTAGGCTGCCATGACAAACAGCGGCAACCAGCGATCGTGTCACAGGGGGGGGGGGCGATTGTGTGAAGAACGGGGCTGCCCTCTCTCTCGCTATGAACTGCAGCATCTAAGTGGTCAAATTTGCATGTGTAAGAAGGATGAGGAGGAACAACTGTTGGCCGAACGATTGTTCGTCCGACAGTTTTCTAAAAGGTATGTTCGGCATTGGTGTAGAGCAGAGGGGTATATTGGACGCATCACTTACAGTGGAAAAGATAAGTCAAGCTATGAAAGAATCTAAAAGGAATAAGGCTTCTGGACCTGACGGCCTCAAAAAATATCAGAGCATTGGTAAGAGAACTGTTAGAGACATTGGTGGAATCGTATAAGTTATAAACACTTCCTAAATCAATGTGGAGATATATAGCAAAACAGGTCAAGGATGAGATGGATCCGGACTGCTATAGACCAATCTCTCTGCTAAACACTGATGTTAAAGGGATTGTCCAGGCATAGGACAACTGATGACCTATCCACTAGGTCAGATAGGTCATCAGTATATGATTGGTGGGTTTCCGACACCCGGACCCCGCGCCGATCAGCTGCTGCCTCCGGGCACGATTCTGCTCCTATTCACTATAAGTGAATAGAAGCAGAGTTGCTGTTCTGCAGCACGGCCGCCATGTAGTGGTCGGAGCCATCTGCCTCCGGCTCCAAATACTGCATACCCTACATAACATCCGGAGCCCGGGGGCAGCCGGAACAGCTGATCGGTGCAGGTCATCAGTTGTCCGTGCCTAGACAATCCCTTTAAGATTTTGGTAAATGTGTGGGCAGGGAGATTAAAAATGGTTATCAAAGCTTTGGTGGAACACGATAAATGCTCATTTATGTCAGGAAAACAGCAACAGATAATATATGTAGACTTTTTGTGAATATGTGTGTGAAGCTGACAATGTAAATGGGAGAGCAATCCTACATCTTGATGCAACTAAAGAACTTGATAGGGTAGAATGAACATTTTTACGAGTAGGATGTGGTTTGGCCCAAGTTTATTAGGCGGTTAAAACTGATTTATAAAGAACCCCAAGGATGGATTTGTTTGAATGGGGAAGCTTTGGTACAGTAGAGGAGAAAGTGTCTGTATAAGCGAACGATCTTGATCTTTTTGAGTAATACAGGTTTCTTTTATGGGAGGCTGTTGACATAGTTAAGATATGTGGGAAATTTTTTACTGGTTTGGGGATAAATCGGAAAACAATCAATATTGTTACCTTTAGATAAATTGGGCAAAAACATGTGAAGAAGACAGTACCCACATTAAAGGTGGTGAAAGCTACCGAATCCTTTAAGTATTTGATGATCAATATTTCAGGTCATGTTGACGATTACATGGGTCTAAATAGAGTCCCCTTGATCCATAGCTGGCGGACTAAGATAAGGGGTTGGTCGAAAATGGGGCTATCAATAGCTGCAAAGGATAGCCCTGTAGTAATAAGTGATCTTTGTAGTCATTGATACCAAATTGGAATTTTGTATTTTGTTGCGGCTCAGACATCTGCAGTATTAAGTGTCAATACTAGGAGTATTAGTAATATTATCTTGCACCTAGGTCAACATCAGGATAGAGGTCTTGACTTACTGGAAATGATAGAATCTGGGATTCCACATAGTTTGAGCACCTCTCCGGTATTGTATAGCTCTTATAAAATGTTGTGGGAAACTAAAAGTATATTGGGAATACAATATTGGTTAAAAAAATCATTGATACGGGATAATATTCACGTCAATAGAACTAAATTGAACGGGCTTCAATAATGGATTAGTAAAGGTATACAATTTATTTGTCAATTGTATGAAGGAGGCATTTTTAACGCGTACATCCAATTACAAAACAACTTAGTACAAGCGAAGATAAGAAACTCTGTAATCTATCTTATTGCAGAAAAATGCCTCTTTCTGTAAAACTGCTGAGAGGAAGCTGTGCAGAGCTGCTGAGAGGAAGCTGTGTAGAGCTGCTGAGAGGAAGCTGTGTAGAGTTGCTGAGAGGAAGCTGCGTGGAGCTGCTGAGGGGAAGCAGTGTAGAGCTGCTAAGAGGAAGCTGTGTAGAGCTGCTGAGAGGAAGCTGTGTAGAGCTGCTGAGAGGAAGCTGTGTAGAGCTGCTGAGAGGAAGCTGTGTAGAGCTGCTGAAAGGAAGCTGTGTAGAGCTACTGAGAGGAAGTTGTGTAGAGCTACTGAGAGGAAGCTGTGTAGAGCTGCTGAGAGGAAGCTGCGTGGAGCTGCTGAGGGGAAGCAGTGTAGAGCTGCTAAGAGGAAGCTGTGTATAGCTACTGAGAGGAAGCTGTGTAGAGCTGCTAGTAGGAAGCTGCGTAGAGCTGCTGAAAGGAAGCTGCGTAGAGCTGCTGAAAGGAAGCTGTGTAGAGCTGCTAAGAGCAAGCAGTGTAGAGCTGCTAAGAGGAAGCTGTGTAGAGCTGCTGAAAGGAAGCTGTGTAGAGCTACTGAGAGGAAGTTGTGTAGAGCTACTGAGAGGAAGCTGTGTAGAGCTGCTAAGAGGAAGCAGTGTAGAGCTGCTGAGATGAAGCTGTGCACAGCTGCTGACAAGAAACATTTTAGAGCTACTGAGAGGAAGCCATGTAGAACTGCTTAGAGGAAACTGTGTAGGGCTGCTGAGAGGAAGATGTGCAGAGCTGCTAGTAGTAAGCTGTGCAGAGCTGCTGAGAGGAAGCAGTGTAGGACAGCTGATAGGAAGCTGTTGTTTGACTTGAGTCTGTGGGATCTGAAGAGTTTGCTGGTGACAGGCAGGAGCCTCTCGTGGTGTGCAAGAGTCATGTGAGAAGTGGTGGCAATGGGCAGGAGCCTCCCCATGGGTGACAGCAAGCAATTAAGCAAGCAAACAAGCAGACAACCAGTTTGGCCTAATATTGCGGGACCAACCCCAGTATCAGGGAGCAGAGCCCTTGGCTCTGTCCAAGTCAAAAAGAGAAAAGCCAGCCATCCTCCGCCTGCCTGAGTAGTGTCTAAAGACTGTGCCTCTCATATTGATAAGTGTTGTTACTGTTATGGCCGAGTGTGCAGAGAACACCGCCATAGTAAAGCTGAGTTACCACAAATCTTCTGTCTCCATTCTATCTTTGCCGTGATAAACCTGCACCGGACCCATGAACCACTACCGGCAAGGGCGCTCCAAACTTACTGTTGAATACATGCAAAGAGTTGAAAAATACTAATATATTAATGGAAGAAACATGAAGCAAATGTGCAGAACAGAAGACGAAGCAGGTGTTATATACGAGGATGGAAAGACAAACAATGTAAACGCTCAGAAGCCTCAAATACATTGTCTACGGTTTTAAGATAATAAGATAATAATTAATTAAATTCTAATCCCATAACAGCTGTTTCAGTTTTTTGGCAATAAGAAATGGTCATAGAGTCTCCGTGGCATCATTTCAACTCATTTGGCATCACCCATACCTCACTCTCTCTTTACATAGGGCGGGATGGAATTGTGCTGCCAATGAAGCTTGTTATAATTAATAAAGCACTTCCAAGACTATCTCATAATTAGTTACACTTATTTACATAAACCCTGTGCCAAAATTCCTGGAAACCCAAAGACAAAAAAAATCAGTAGAGAACTTTTCCATTAGACATCCACAATGAAGGACCTGACCCTTTATTTATTCCTGTCTCTTCTGTGGCCTCTTAGGGCCTTTTTACACTGGGCAATTATCGGGCAAATGCTCGTCCATCGGCTGATTGTATCGTTTTTAAATGGCCAAGATATTATCGTGCCGGCGGCACATCTCCCTGACGTGCTGCCATCATGATAGAAATGTATGGGGACGAGCGATCGAAGTAACTTCATTTTTAATTTTAGATGCAGTTAGACAATAAAAAAGAGTTGGTCGCAAAACTGAACCTTAACTTTAAAGTTAATTTTTTTTTTTTTTCTTTCCCAGTATCTGAAGATGATGCAAAACATAATGGAAAATATATCTAAAATGCAACAAAACGCTGTGTGTGAATTCATCCTTAAAGGGCTTATTGACGTTAAAAAAATAACATTTTGTCAGAAGAGTCACCTGATCATAATCACAAGGTGCCCCGTTGCCGAATCAGCTATAATCTCAAGGCGGGAAATGTTAGTCAACTGATAAAATGTGGAATTTTGGACCTGACGGAATAGAGTGGGGATTATTCTGTCTTTTAACAGGAAATAATAAAAAGAACTTTAGTAAAATATAAAAAAACAAAATTGATATTTTTATACTAAGACCTGAAACAAGAACACCACGGTTTCCAAGTAAAAAAATATATATATCTAGGCTCCTAAGCAATGTCCTTGTGGAGGGTGTCAATGATGGTCTTCTGGAAAACTGTCAAGTCAGCATTCTTCTCTATGATTGAGTAGCCTACGGAACCAGAATGATGGACCATTTAAAGGCTTAGGAAACCTTTGCAGGTGTTTTGTGTCGATGAGCTGATTAGAGTGTCACAGCACGAGTCTATAACCTTGAACTTTTTCCCAATATTCAAATTTTCTGAGAGACTAAATTTTGGGTTTTCATTAACTAGGGTATGTGCACACGACCTATTTTCAGACGTAATGGAGGCGTTTTACGCCTCGAATTACGCCTGAAAAGACGGCTCCATTACGTCTGCAAACATCTGCCCATTGATTTCAATGGGTTTTACGATGTTCTGTGCAGACGAGGTGTCGTTTTACGCGTCACTGTCAAAAGACATCGCGTAAAATTACGCCCACTGCAAATGTCACTTCTTGGGACGTAATTGGAGCCGTTTTTCATTGACTCCATTGAAAAACAGCTCCAATTACGTACGTAAAAGTCGCCGCGAAAAACGCGAGTACTTGCAAAAACGTCTGATATTCGGGAGCTGTTTTCTCCTGAAAACAGCTTCGTAATTTCAGACGTATTTTGCGTTGTCGTGTGAACATGCCCTTAGCATAATCATCAACATTAAAAGAAAAAAATGCTGGAAATAGATCCCTCTATAGAATATATGAGAGACATTTTTGATGGTATTCTAATTCATTGAGAATGACTAGTATAAATATATATAACAGTTTTAACGCGTCTTTTAGAGCTCCACGTTATGAGACCGTAACGATCTCTTCCTCAGGACAATGCACTATTGTTAATATAATAATGTATTGTCTTGAGGAAAAGACCAATACGGTCTCTTAATGCGTAGACCTAAAACACACCAAATAAAACTGTTAAACCAACAACACATATACTTTGGATTTCTCCAACCAGCGCAGACAAAATTGACTATTTAAATTTCTTGAATTCAGTAACATTCACTGTCAGCAAGCAGAGATCTTGAAAAGTATTAACAGTGCTACGAAGCTGCATGTATTAACATGTGATTTTTTTATGCAACTTTTTAGCCTGCTAGACATTGCTGGGAGTTGTAGTTTTTTCATAGCTCTGGGGAGCCTGTTGTTGTTATGTAGCATTTTTTTTTACTACGGTTATAATGAGGAATGTTCCTACGGATACAGCAGAGCGGAGTTTGTCATTATCTTTGGTTTACATTATACTTGCCATTCAGGGGTTTGGAAGAGCTGGATTATAAACTTTTGCGGATATTAAAGGGCGACTATCTTTATTATCACACAGCTTTCCCGGAAAAGGGAATAACTAAAAAATGACTGAATAGATTTATCCATCAGGTACAGATTTCAAAGGGATTTTAATAAACAAGCTCCCCCAGGATCCCGAATGGCAGGTTTGCCTAGTTATGCTACATAATGAAGCATGACACATACCCCTATATAACTATATTTCCCATTCTTGGAAAGTTGCATGAAAACCTCTGTGAGTGCCAGGATGATATCTATATAGTTTCCCCAGAAAGATATAAGGAATTAATAGAATCATTGAAGACGATTCAAGGACTTAGAAAGTTGATATAATTTTATTACCCTAATATTCTACCCAACATGGGGCTTTGGGGCAGATGTGGTGATGGGGCAGCCAAGCACGAACACTTTCTGGACCCATTCTATTACATAGGTGATTCTTGAAGATATTCGAAAATATCTAGGTAGAGCCCTGCCAGGACCTTCCCCCTCATTGATGTCACCATAGAAATAATTTTCTCTGCAGTACGTAGTGTGGCTATTTTTGGAAAGCGTAGGCTTCGCTTCTCTTTAGTTTTCTTGACAAACCCAATAGGAAGTAGAAGGGTCATGACAAGGGACAGGGACATAAAAGAAGATGGGAGGAGGGTGAGGAACCCAGAGGAGAGAATGATATAATCCTAAAGACTTGTAGGCTAAGTAAGGAGATAGGAAGACCCGACATCAGTCTCATGAGTTATCAAGTTTGGGCTTTAGATAGTTACCTAAGGTTTATGTCACCTGAGATATGCACTTATCGCGTTTCTGATGCAGTACATGTAGGTGTTAGACTCACAGGGAAAGGCTTCCATGCCGTGGCAGCTCTTGCAGACAATGCCGTTCTTATTGGAGGTTATAAGAGGCACTGACATTGAAAAAGCAAAAAGAACAATTTATAAAAACCCTCAATGTCCAGCTGTCAGGGGGCGGTCCAGACTAAGCAACCAGACTGCTGTGCAGTAACCATCTGCTGCTGGATCTTTTCCTGGTCAAAATTCATTTTAAAAGTGAACTTACACATAAAGACGGGACTACGCCTTTAAGTAATGCCCTTTAACTTCTTAAAAGTGAGTTCCAAACTTCAAACTCAATTTTAATATCACTCAATGCGCCATAACATCTGTACTGCTGACTACTGCACAATCTAGAGGACCCAGACCTCCCTATAAAACAGCCCTCAAATGGGTTGTGCTTATGCAAATGTGGGTGAAATTTCAATTTCTGGGCTATTTTGGGGGCATTCCTGGGCTGATCATGGGTAGGGCTTAAAATGTTCCACAGATAGGAATTTAAGTGCTGGGAGGTATGGAAGATGGCTTCGCATGACATGGGCGATGCAGATATCTCTGCTATTTACGGGGCACACCTGCTCTAATGGGACAAGAACCCCACACCATGTATGATGTTGTGTATGTATTTTAGTACTATTTGTGTCTGGCGCTAGGATATGCCAGATCTTGTTTCCCGTGTTCTCTAAGATCACTAACAATAATATCACGTTAACCATTCTTCCTAAATAAAGGGTAACAATAAATAAAAACTGAATAAACACCCAGAAAAATGATTCATTTGGATAAAAAAAATAAATATATTTTTTTAAAAACTGGACTTTAATCTATTTTAGTGGTACAGCGATGGGATCAAATTTAACCCCATTCAACGTTTAGTTCTCAAATGCAATATCTTGCTCACCTGCCAAAGCAAAGCAGGGTCATAGCTGGAAAATTATTCTTAATTGCTGTTATAAACACTATAATGTTCTACCATACTATATGTGATAAAATTATCCATATAAGGTGTAAGAAGAATGCCTAAGAATTAAAGGGATTTTCCCATTCAGGTGACAGTATCAGTATATGGCTAACATGCCATCACTTGCTAATCAGTGGTGGTACGACCCCCATCAGTTGCCTATGGTTCAAAAAGTCTTCTCATGAATTTTTTTCTGTTCAGCTCCAGTCTCGTCCAGTAAATGTCCCAGTACTGCAACTTGAATAAGACTGTGTTACAGCTGTCTGCACAGCTCTTAGATTGGACAATGGCTCCTTCTTGCTTGTCATTGGTAGAAGTCCCAAGGATCATACCCTCACTGACGAGCAAGTGATGACAGGTCTTAGAAATGGGCCATAAATTGCTAAGATGGGAAAATCCTTTAATTTACCTATAATCAGTAGTTAGTTTGCTTATTCTATAGAGACCAAAGCATCTTCATTTACATCATTTGTACCAATTTGTAAGATCCAAATCTATTGGAATTTTTTTTTACAATATATATTGTGCAAATGTCTTCACAATATCTAGCTCAATGCTCAACGCTAAATTGAAGTTTTGTGATTAAAGTGGAACCTACACATACATACGTGCCACATACATACAAAGAAAGCAATAGTCAAATTGTGTCATTGCGGATACATTTCAGCAACCACTATAAATTTCCGGGGTTAACATGAGAATTTCCAAAAGAGCCCGAGAGAGATGATCGCCAGGAGCAGACTGGATTGTACATCGATGCCACTGTTTGTACAAGTGTTTTCTAAGTAAACGGTCATCTTGCCCAAATTCCACACTTGTCGAGCGGGTTCACACATGTCTTTGGTGGAACAACCTCGTACAACTGTTGTGGTGGGAACGTCTCCTATGAATAAAAGTAATAAGAATAATAAATTAAGTAATAATAACAACCAAGACAGAAAAAAGTACAAAATGTAACAAACAGGACTATATAGGAAAAATGGCTAAGGTCTTTTTTTGTATAACATCACTATGGGTACAATGGGCATGGTATAAATATCCAGTGGCAAGACAAAAGACGGAGGTGTTGATACTTCTTATCATGATCAAAACATGGTCTAAATGGGAATATATAGTAACAAGGTGTTCCTGAAGAAGACAACCCACTTAAAAAGCTAAGCACCCCCCTACTTCGGACCCCCCTTGAACCAGAATGGAAAGCAGCTATATAAGAGGAGCTCTCGTTCTGGTGGAATCAAGTCGTTCTTGTTTTACATGGACGGCCATTCATCTGAATGGCCACCATATGATACTACATTTCCCTTGTAGTGGCTGATGGCCGTGGCGGCTCCGTTCTGGAAGAGGATGTCTCGATGAGGTTAAAAAGATCCACTAGAATAGCCTGTTAACATTACTAGAATAGCTTCCTTGATTAACAAAGTCATGACGAAATTTACCTATAAGAGGGTCAGTTGGGGTTACAGTATTTTTAACAAAAGGAAGACTACCTCAAAAGAATAGGAAAACACCAATGATAACAGAGCCTTATACGGACTTTGTAATTGGAGGATTCCTGTAAAATATTTTGTTCATACTAAAAACATAAAAGAAATAAAAATAAGTTTAAAAATTAGTTGTTTTTTTTTACCTGTTCTCGTCGTGACCTGATTTATACACATAGTCTCAGTTCCAACGCAGTCGGTGAGCAGGTCAGTGTCACAAGACTTCGAATTTGGAGCAAAACATGTTTTACATGATAAGCCATTTTTTGTAGTGGAGTCTGGAGGAACTACAAAAAAATAAATAAATCAGTAATTATCGTGAAAAGGGCACAACAAAGAAAATTCAGAGCTCAGTGCGTAGGGTCCGGTCACCCCTCCGGACATGTCTGTTTTATTAAATAGTTGTATTTCCCATAATATAACTTTTCTGGAACATCTTTTCTTAGAACTCTGCACTGAGTCTTTCTTTGGTTATTCCTCCTGGAACTTTATGAACAAATTGACAACTGATTCTAACCATTGCCCTCCATAGTCAGGCACTCTCAGCTCTGATTGGGCAGTGTCAGACCGTGTAGTGATACACCCCCAACTGGTAACATCCAATTAATTAATACTTTTCTAGGAGGAATAACAGAGGAATGGCGAAGTGTAATAGAGTTATAAGAAAATATGCTCCAGAATTGTTATATTCTGGGGAATACAAGTTTTTACTAAAATAGACATGTCAGGAGAGATGTCAGATCCACTTTAATCTTCCCATACATATAACTATCACCAATCCCTGTTGCTTCCTTCTATCCTGTAGGGTAATATTTATCCAAATTATTAAGCCAAGTACCCCCTACTAAGCCTAGTACCCCTACTAAGCCTAGTACGCCATACTAAGCCCAGTACCCCCTACTAAGCCCAGTAGCCCCTACTAAGCCAAGTAGCCCCTACTAAGCCAAGTATTCCCTACTAAGCCAAGTATTCCCTACTAAGCCAAGTATTCCCTACTAAGCCAAGTATCCCTTACTAAGCCAAGTATCCCTTACTAAGCCAAGTACCCCTTACTAAGCCAAGTACCCCCTACTAAGCCTAGTACCCCATACTAAGCCCAGTAGCCCCTACTAAGCCCAGTAGCCCCTACTAAGCCAAGTAGCCCCTACTAAGCCAAGTATCCCCTACTAAGCCAAGTATCCCCAACTAAGCCAAGTATCCCCTACTAAGCCATGTATTCCCTACTAAGCCAAGTATCCCCAACTAAGCCAAGTATTCCCTACTAAGCCAAGTATCCCCTACTAAGCCAAGTATCCCCTACTAAGCCAAGTATCCCCAACTAAGCCAAGTATTCCCTACTAAGCCAAGTATCCCCTACTAAGCCAAGTATCCCCTACTAAGCCAAGTATCCCCTACTAAGCCAAGTATCCCCAACTAAGCCAAGTATCCCCTACTAAGCCAAGTATCCCCAACTAATCCAAGTATCCCCTACTAAGCCAAGTATCCCCTACTAAGCCAAGTATCCCCTACTAAGCCAAGCATTCCCTACTAAGCCAAGTATCCCCAACTAAGCCAAGTATCCCCTACTAAGCCAAGTACCCCCTATTACCCCAAGGCTATTTTCATACTCTGTGTTGCCTACTAAAATTACAGCATGAGCCCCCTGGATACAAAGCATGTACCCCTGGTGTATATACAAGTTGAGAACCTAGGAATATGGGAAAGAAGAATTTCCTCAGATCTGCTTTTAGTGTTGATGACCAAATCAGTAATGGAATGGGTGACTCCTTGTTTCCGGTTCTCAGAAGATTAATGTCCAGCTGGCATCATGTATGGTTACCTTTAGATAGTTGTAGTATAGATCTACTGACTAAGACTTGGACTAAGAAGCTCTCCAGAAATCGTTTAGATGTGAAGAACTTTTTATTTTTACATTTTTCTCACTAAGAGACGGAGGATTGATGTAGTAGAACTTCAGTGTTTGAGACCCACCACACTGTCGGAGATGATATTAGAAAATAATTTGCTCAATTTATCCTGAATGGAGAACTTACGGATAGGATTAGCAGGAATACAGTCATTGGTCTTACAGCAGGTGGTCCCGGCCTTTATTCTACCATTGGGAAGGCTAATACTCCCAGTTTTTAGGCACAAGTTGCTTTGTCCACATTGTCGGATGTACATTTTTGATATTTCCATTCCACCTAGAAATTAAGAGACATTTATTTAGCATTGGGCTCCAGACTTTAGTGGCAATAGTGCTCCATGAGGGAGGTTCGATTCAGGTCAAGGTTGGAGGAAAGGCCTGGAGTTTTATGGGACGGTATAGAGTAGCTTCATGACCAGGATTTTAGGGAAGGAATGAGATTTGGAGAGTCTGCGCTGGACCTTTGACAGATTTATCTGGTGAGTAATGGATCTTTTATTATTTTATGGCATCCCCCCCCCGCCCCCCATGGCCAGATTTTCTCCAATCTTTGAAAACTCCTTTAAATAAAGAAGGAGGTGTAAAAATGTTTTGAAGTTGAAGGAAACTGGAGGAGAAGAAGGAGGTGGGTGATAAGTTAGATAATAAACAGACTATGTGGTAAGGTCAGCCATAGACATTTGTTTTTTTTCAGAGGATCCCACTAATTTTGAAGGGATCCGCCAACAATTGAATCTACGGGAACTGTCCGACAATCCACACATGTCACCAGATGCGGGAAGCAATATTGCTACATATCGACTTTTAACCTCTCGTATTGTTTCCATTAAGGTAAATGGTGATAAAGTTGACGGCTGGCAGGTATCTCACTCGACAGGTATCATGTATCTATAGCCCAAGGAGATGATTCAAGACAGAGAGCAGCAGAGAGTTAAAAACAGAAACACGGCCCGGAACGGAAACAGAACAAATGCAAAACGGCCGAGAAAAAGGACCAAAATGGAAGTTTTTATTGGCCAACAACCGGACCCTGAATAGAGCCTTAGGATAGAAGACAGAAAGTAAAGAAGAGAGGAGGCCTGGCGCACGGACAGTTTTAGGGGGTGGTAAATTGGGCAATTGCACAAGGCCCTTGCTTCCTACGGAGCCTCATAAGCCCCTTAACCCCAGGAGCAAACGAAAACCACCCAATATTATTTAGCAGTGTATGGTGGTATTATTTGGGAATTGAATTGCAGTATTATGTGGTAACTATATGGCAGTATTCTGTGGGCTCTTTAAGGGAGTATTATTTGGATGCTATATTTTATTTTGGCTCTGTATGGCGGTATTGTCTTGGCTCTGTATGGCGGTATTGTCTTGGATCTGTATGGCGGTATTATCTTGGATCTGTATGGCTGTATTGTCTTGGATCTGTATGGCGGTATTGTCTTGGATCTGTATGGCGGTATTGTCTTGGATCTGTATGGCGGTATTGTCTTGAATCTGTATGGCGGTATTGTCTTAGATCTGTATGGCGGTATTGTCTTAGATCTGTATGGCGGTATTGTCTTAGATCTGTATAACGGTATTGTCTTAGATCTGTATGGCGGTACTATGTCAGATGAAATTATGGGGAAAAAAGCCCGGTATAAAAATGCCAAGTAAGGGGCCGTACTTTGCTTGTTATCCAGGGCCTGATTTTCTATAAAGCTGGCCCTGGCCTGGACATGTTAGAGAGTAATTACGGAGGTTGCTGATACAATCATCACAAAGCCAGTTACTTGCTTCTTTTTTCCCCATTGGGAGTAACATAAATCCTGATGGTCATTTTACGGTGATTTGCAAACCGTCTGAAAGTCACTGTGTACCCCAGGCTAACATTTCAATAATTTCGGAAGAAATCGTGTGAGTACGTGAGCATTGGGTAAGCGCTAAGATGTTCTTTGTGACTTGTAATTAATAATTGTGAGAGTTGGTGGACCATTGGATTTGGTGCTGGATTATCAGAATTAGAAGTACCCATTCCCATACACCCTATAGGTAATTCTGAGTTAAAGAGGCTCTGTCACCAGATTTTGCAACCCTTATCTGCTATTGCATGTGATCGGCGCTGCAATGTAGATTACAGTAACGTTTTTATTTTTAAAAAACGAGCATTTTTGGCCAAGTTATGACCATTTTTGTATTTATGCAAATGAGGCTTGCAAAAGTCCAAGTGGGCGTGTATTATGTGTGTACATCGGGGCGTTTTTAATACTTTTACTAGCTGGGCGTTCTGATGAGAAGTATCATCCACTTCTCTTCAGAACGCCCAGCTTCTGGCAGTGCAGACACAGCGTGTTCTCGAGAGATCACGCTGTGTCGTCACTCACAGGTCCTGCATCGTGTCGGACGAGCGAGGACACATCGGCACCAGAGGCTACAGTTGATTCTGCAGCAGCATCAGCGTTTGCAGGTAAGTAGCTACATCGACTTACCTGCAAACTCCGATGCTGCTGCAGAATCAACTGAAGCCTCTGGTGCCGATGTGTCCTCGCTCGTCCGACACGATGCAGGACCTGTGAGTGACGTCACAGATCTGCACTGCCAGAAGCTGGGCGTTCTGAAGAGAAGTGGATGATACTTCTCATCAGAACGTACAGCTAGTAAAAGTATTAAAAACGCCCCGATGTACGCACATAATACACGCCCAGTTGGACTTTTACTGTAAACACGCCCACTTGGACTTTTGCAAACCTCATTTGCATAACTACAAAAATGGCCATAACTTGGCCAAAAATGCTCGTTTTTTAAAAATAAAAACAAACGTTACTGTAATCTACATTGCAGCGCCGATCTGCTGCAATAGCAGATAGGGGTTGCAAAATCTGGTGACAGAGCCTCTTTAATAGAGGGGGGGGGGGGGGTCATTTGTTCAGGATCCTCATCTCTCGGTCAGAGTGGAGAGCCGTCACAAAGAGCGTCTCCATCTGGAGGACCCGTCCTGTCCTGTATTACACAGACGACACATTGATATGAATGGACACGGTGTAATGCCTTATTCCTCCTGTGACGGCGCTGTAGGGAAATTAAACAGTTACTGACAGGTTTCCCCAGGGTCCCAACAGAGGGACTCTTTGGGATCAGCTTATTGTCAAGGGATCTTTCTTACAATTTGTGACCTACCCATTGATGTAACAATGTAAGACAAGACACAAATATCATTTCCAGCGGGGCAGGTCTTCGATGTCCCATTACATAGAGTGTCACCCAGGGATGTGCATTCAATACATGACAGAGAATAACCTGCAGGACAAACACAAGACGGAGAATCAATCGATGGATATTCACAATTAAAATTTCTACGGGACATTAGCGTCCATTATAAAACGGTCCATGCATTATACAAAATATTATAAATGTTTTATCAATTATAAATGTATTAGTTCCATTAACAATATCAGAGAAAACATTACAGAGTTACTAGCATATTTAACCCTTTCATGATTGGCATGGGGTGGACAGACAGCCGAGAGTCCCGGAGCAAAAGCAGTATATACGGGTGACTTTCTCATTAATGCCTTATTATAGAGCGCCCCCTTATGTCTCTAAGAATCCACTAGTCATTGGGAACCATGGAATTCATTAGTTCAGGTCTTTACATGCAATCTAATAGACATTTTAGCTGCTTTTAAGGTGGCACATATGGGATATTCACTCATGATGAGCTACAGTTTTGCTAAAAACCTGTTGCTCCTTGTTGGACAGAAATTAAAATGCCTATTCCTATGATTTCCAGCACTAGGTTAAAAAAAAAAATAAAAATAAAAAAAAAAAAAAGGGAAAAAAAATAACTAAAAGGCCATAATAAAGTAAAAGCAAACAATCAAAAATAAATATACCTACCTTTCTCATATTCCCGGCAGGTCATAAAGACGTGACCACCGCCTACCCTTTTGATCTATGGGCTTTCGGCAATAGTCACCGAAGCAGCTCAGCCTGTATTCTCAATATACAGGTAGATAAATATCCCACAAAGGCTGTGAACATCCAAATAACTCCACAAAGACGTTTTAAGAAGGTAATGAATATTTTTTATTGTATAATTCATATATTAAAAACTAGAGAATATGGGGAAGAATCGATAACAGCACAGAATCTACTTGTCTGACTCCAGTGGCATCACTATAATAAATTGTGGTATAAATCTATCTATCTATCTATCTATCTATCTATCTATCTATCTATCTATCTATCTATCTATCTATCTATCTATCTATCTATCTATCTATCTATCTATCTATCTATCTATCTATCTCTCTCTCTCTCTCTCTATCTCTCTATCTCTCTATCTATCTATCTATCTATCTATCTATCTATCTATCTATCTATCTATCTATCTATCTATCTATCTATCTATCTATCTATCTATCTATCTATCTATCTATCTCTCTATCTCTCTATCTCTCTATCTCTCTATCTATCTATCTATCTATCTATCTATCTATCTATCTATCTATCTATCTATCTATCTATCTATCTATCTCATATCTATCTATCTATCTATCTATCTATCTATCTATCTATCTATCTATCTATCTATCTATCTATCTATCTATCTATCTATCTATCTATCTATCTATCTATCTATCCCATATCTATCCCATATCTATCTATCTATCTATCTATCTATCTATCTATCTATCTATCTATCTATCTATCTATCTATCTATCTATCTATCTATCTATCTATCTATCTATCTATCTATCTATCTATCTATCTATCTCATATCTATCTATCTATCTATCTATCTATCTATCTATCCCATATCTATCCCATATCTATCTATCTATCTATCTATCTATCTATCTATCTATCTATCTATCTATCTATCTATCTATCTATCTATCTATCTATCTATCTATCTATCTATCTATCTATCCCATATCTATCTATCTATCTATCCCATATCTATCTATCTATCTATCTATCTATCTATCTATCTATCTATCTATCTATCTATCTATCTATCTATCTATCTATCTATCTATCTATCTATCTATCTATCTATCTCACTGATCATGATCAATTGATTATTTAAACCAAGAGGTCTGTGACCGAAACCTACACGATCAAGCAGTAAAAGATGAACATAGTAAATCTGGTCAACTACATATTACCCTGTGGCCTGGAGACAGGTCGAGCCCTCGACGCTTCGTCTATGGCTTTTTTAAGACGAGTATTCGGGGACTAGACTTGTGTACCTTAAACATCTTGCCGTGTCCAATCAGAGCGTGAGTAAATAGGCTACACCTACCAGATCCACGCCGCTTGCCTTCATCTGTTGGCGCTAGACAATGTCAGCCATACGGTGGCATCCCACGGAAAGTCTATCCCGACACATCAGGAGAGGGTAAGGACACTTTGCACGGCGGTATTTTGGATCAGTGATTGGAATCCAAAACCAGGAGTGGATATAAAAACAGGGAAGAGTAAAACTATTTTCCATTATGATTTATCACGGTGTAGGTTCCACTCCTGGTTTTGAGTTACTGATGTAAAATACTGACAAAAATACTGCTGTGTGAAAGAGGCCAGAAGCGTTGGTACACGGCAACCTGATTACGCTTTGCCATGGTGAAAGTGCTAGCGCAGATGCCGACATGTGCTCCCTGGCGGTGATTATGACATATACTGTAGCATGCTGTACAGTAAAAAATTGTGTAGTACCGTGTTAGCCAGAGACAATATGAAATGTTAAATACTTTTGTGTCAAAAAAGACAAAAGTATAATAGGTATGATACCTTTATTGGCTAACCATAAAAGTTCTATATGCGGCTTTCAGAGCACAGAGGCCCCTTCTTCAGGCAGTTTACAAATGAATGACTTAGAAAAAAGCACAACATTTAGATGTTACACAAAGACAATTAGTACATGAGGTGATACATCATTAAGATAAGCCGGGGCAATAAAACTGAGGTTATAGGGGTGATGACTTAGGAGTTAAGGCATCTGGAGTCAGTCTGATGGGGGACGTGACGTGTGTCCATGTAGTGGCTCATAAATCCTGGTGTTAGATTGAGGCCTTGTGTCAATGACTGGAATTTTATCATCATCTTGAATTCCCAAATTTTTCTTTCTCTGTTGTTTTTAAAATGACCCTTCAGAATGAGTACCTTTAAATCTGCCAAACTGTGGTCTGGTCCAGAGAAGTGTTTTCCCCGGGTGTATCCACCTCCTGTTTTATTGTATGTCTGTGAAGATTCATCCTGGTTTGTAGTGTTTGTTTTGTTTCTCCAATGTAGATTCCTTTATTGATGCACCTTGTACACAGGATCATGTACACTACATTGGAGGATGTACAGGAGAACGTGCCAGTGATTTTATAGTCCTGCTGCGTGTTTGGTATCTGGATGGTGTTTGATGACCAGATGTTGGTACAGGTCTTGCATTTTCTACTGTTGCAAGGAAAAGTGCCAGTCTCTGATGGTGGTGAGAGGGCACTTCTGACCAGGAGATTCCTTAGGTTTGGTGGCTGTTTGTATGCAAGGAGTGGTAAATCTGGGAATATTTCCTTCAGTTTATTGTCTTTGTTAAATATAGGTTGGAGATCAGCAGCAATTTTCCTCAAGATGTTCATTTGGGGGTTGTATATGACCACTAGGGGAACCCTGCTGTTGTCTTCCTTCTTTTTGTACTCCAGAAGATTGCTCCTTGGAATTCTTGTTGCTCTGTAGATCTGATCATCTATAATCCAGAGACTGGCACTTTTCCTTGCAACAGTAGAAAATGCAAGACCTGTACCAACATCTGGTCATCAAACACCATCCAGATACCAAACACGCAGCAGGACTATAAAATCACTGGCACGTTCTCCTGTACATCCTCCAATGTAGTGTACATGATCCTGTGTACAAGGTGCATCAATAAAGGAATCTACATTGGAGAAACAATACAAAAACTACAAACCAGGATGAATCTTCACAGACATACAATAAAACAGGAGGTGGATACACCCGTGGGAAAACACTTCTCTGGACCAGACCACAGTTTGGCAGATTTAAAGGTACTCATTCTGAAGGGTCATTTTAAAAACAACAGAGAAAGAAAAATTTGGGAATTCAAGATGATGATAAAATTCCAGTCATTGACACAAGGCCTCAATCTAACACCAGGATTTATGAGCCACTACATGGACACACGTCACGTCCCCCATCAGACTGACTCCAGATGCCTTAACTCCTAAGTCATCACCCCTATAACCTCAGTTTTATTGCCCCGGCTTATCTTAATGATGTATCACTTCATGTACTAATTGTCTTTGTGTAACATCTAAATGTTGTGCTTTTTTCTAAGTCATTCATTTGTAAACTGCCTGAAGAAGGGGCCTCTGTGCTCTGAAAGCCACATATAGAACTTTTATGGTTAGCCAATAAAGGTATCATACCTATTATACTTTTGTCTTTTTTGACACAAAAGTATTTAACATTTCATACTGTAGCATGCTAAAATTATAGTAAATCAATCAAAATTATTTTATAAATAAAAAAGGTATAATATATATATATTCAATAGACCGTTGCAATCCAACCAACAGGGGGTAAAAGTAGTGCTTTATCGCCACCTAGTAGGAAAATATTGAAATGACATATCCGGGGAAAATTCGTTAGAGGAGATTGCGTCAAAATTCAATCTACATAAACCATGTATAACAATCAGGGGTCCAACTGTAAATAATAAAGTGACTAAAGTGCTAGAGATAAAGAGAGTGCGGGCCAAATGATTTAAAATAACCAAATAAGCTGAAATCATTCTGAAGAAATGACTCCTGAGGCCAAAATGTATAAACTGCTGAATGTGATCGAAGCTGAACACGGAACCAGACAAGGTGTAGGAAATAAGTAATAAAATAAGTTATGCCAATTGTTTATTTACAATTATTTACAGTTGGACCCCTGCTTGATATACATGGTTTATGTAGATTGAATTTTTACTCAATCTCCTCTATTTTTCTTTCGAGATGTCATTTCAATCAGGAGGCGATGTCTGGTCATTCTCCCGACACTATGGTGAAGTTACTGTGGGAGTAATTCACGGCACAGCGTGATCTCGCGAGATCACGCTGTGCTGTGAGTACAGCTGGACATGAATGAAGAAAAGTGTATGACGCTGATTGGTCAGCGTCAGAACAAATTAGCATAACACTAAAAATTGTCATAACTCGGTTAAAAATAAACATTTAAAAAAAAACAAAAGACAAAAAAACGTTATCTACATTACAGCGCCTATCAGATTAGGTAGGAGATAGGGCATTTATAATCTGGTGACAGAGCCTCTTTAAAAAAGGATTAGATAATCTTCTGGAACGAAAAAAAATCAGCTCCTATGTCAATGTGTAAAAATTTTTCCATTCCCTTTTCCCATCCCTTGGTTGAACTTGATGGACATGTGTCTTTTTTCAACCGTACTAACTATGTAACTATGTAACTATGTAACTATGTAATGTATGTAAACAGGAACTCCTCCAGTAGAATAATGAGTGTTGCTCTGGAGTATAAGGCTATGTTCACACGGAGTATTTTGGGGGAGGAATATCTGCCTCAAAGCTCCAAACGGAATTTTGAGGCAGATATTCCTCCCCCAAAATACTCCGTGTGAATAGCAATGATCGCGCCGTTTTTCGCCCGCGGCCATTGAGCGCTGCGGGCAGAAAACACGCTTTCTCCTGCCTCCCATTGAAGTCAATGGGAGGTCGGAGGCGGAAGCGCCCGAAGATAGGGCATGTCGCTTCTTTTTCCCGCGAGGCAGTTTTACTGCTCGCGGGAAAAAGACGCCGACGCCTCCCATTGAAATCAATGGGAGGCGTTCTCGGGCCGTTTCTGCCGAGTTTTGCGACGCGGTTTCCGCGTCAAAAAACTCGGCAAAAGACCCCGTGTGAACATAGCCTAATACAGGATGTAACTCAGGATCAGTACAGTATAAGTAATGTAATGTATATACACAGTGACTCCACCAGTAGAATAATGAGTGTTGCTCTGGAGTATAATACAGGATGTAACTCAGGATCAGTACAGGATAAGTAATGTAATGTATATACACAGTGACTCCACCAGCAGAATAGTGAGTGCAGCTCTGGAGTATAATACAGGATGTAACTCAGGATCAGTACAGTATAAGTAATGTAATATATGTACACAGTGACTCCCCCAGCAGAATAGTGAGTGCTGCTCTGGAGTATAATACAGGATATAACTCAGGATCAGTACAAGATAAGTAATGTAATATATGTACACAGTGACTCCACCAGCAGAATAGTGAGTGCAGCTCTGGGTTATAATACAGGATGTAACTCAGGATCAGTACACGATAAGCAATGTAATGTATGTACATAGTGACTCCAGAAGCAGAATAGTGAGTGCAGCTCTGGAGTATAATACAGGATGTAACTCAGGATCAGTACAGGATAAGTAATATAATGTATGTACACAGTCATTCCACCAGCAGAATAGTGAGTGCAGCTCTGGAGTATAATACAGGCTGTAACTCCGGATCAGTACAGGATAAGCAATGTAATGTATGTACATAGTGACTCCAGCAGCAGAATAGTGAGTGCAGTTCTGGAGTATAATACAGGATGTAACTCAGGATCAGTACAGGATAAGTAATATAATGTATGTACACAGTCATTCCACCAGCAGAATAGTGAGTGCAGCTCTGGAGTATAATACAGGCTGTAACTCCGGATCAGTACAGGATAAGTATTGTAACGTATGTACACAGTGACTCCACCAGCAGAATAGTCAGTGCAGCTCTGGAGTGGGTGGAGTAGGACGTGTGGAGAGAGCTGCTGAGACTTCCGTGCAGGCCTTGGATCCAGGGACTTTCCTTATCCTATCTGCCCAGGCCTCATACCATCTGCCTGGGCTTGGAAAGTACCCTGAGGGGGGTTCCATCCTAGGATGGAGCCTCAGACCTCTACCTCCCGGAGCATGCCAGCGGGGGGTAGAGGGTCATCCCAGCTGGCTGGGAATATGCAAACAGTCGCGGGGGTGAGGAGATCATCTCGGGGCAA
The DNA here is from genome assembly GCF_050947455.1 of Rhinoderma darwinii. Lineage (NCBI taxonomy): Eukaryota > Metazoa > Chordata > Amphibia > Anura > Rhinodermatidae > Rhinoderma > Rhinoderma darwinii. The sequence continues at coordinate 100,386,745 of NC_134696.1, read as the reverse complement.
GGCTGTCCTGGCTCCCCCTGAGGTTGGAACCCTGGATAAGGGTATGGAGACGCGGTCCGGCAGGGTGATCGAGGTGTTGTCGTCTGGAGAAGGACCAGCACCGTCCGGAAATATGGGAGACGGTCGTGTGGAGGAATGGGGACAGCTGAGGACCGGAGAGACGGTGGAGAACTTCAGCTCCCGTCTGGCTATGCGGTTGGAGGAGTATCGGGACCTCAGGAAGTCGCTGCAACGGCTCCGTGCGGACTTGGCGGTCGCCAGAGGAAGAGCTGCAAAAGCCTCAGGAGGTAAGAGGTCCCGATACCTTTTAAATGTGAAATCCTTGTTGGAGGAAATAAAAGAAGTGGAAGAGAGACGTGAGGAGATTTTGGCAGGCGGAGGGGTGTTTGGTGAAAAATTAAAAAATGAAGAGAGGTTTGCCGAGATGGCAGCACCTATAAAAATAGAAAGTGTGGAGGAAGACACAGCAAAGGAAAATGTGGGGGAGAAAATGGAGCATGAAAATGCAAAGTCCAGAGAAGGCTCAGATTCTGAGGCACCCAGGAGCAGTGAGGAGGAGGAGGGTGGACTCACAGCTGGGAGAAATCAGGAGAGTTTTGATACTGACAGTGAGCGGCCTCCAGGATTACTTACACAGATCCGTAACGTGGAGTCGCCGGTATCCTTCCAGGGATTTTGTTTCGGTGCGGAGTTACCCGCAGAGGAGGAAAAGCAAAAGAAAAAAAAATTTAAGAAGAAAAAAAAGACAAAGGAAAAAAAATCTGCTGAAGGTTCATTTAAAATGGTGTATACAGCAAGATCCTTCCTGTGCTCTGAGCCTGATGAAAGTCAGGATCAGGGCGCAGGTCCCGCAAGACCCCCAGCTCAAGCCTCTGCAGTGGGGCTGGAGCGGGAATGCGGGGAGAGTGTTACGGGTCCGGCATTAGAACACGTGGTGGTCAAAATGGCGCCGGACGCCAACCCCTGCAAAGGGGGCGGTACTGGTGGCCTGGTGACGCCAGGGGGTGTGTCCCCGTGTCCGGTTAATGGCGAGCCCGGGAAACTGGTCTCTGATGCGAGTCAGCGGTCTGGAGAACGGGTAAACCAGAAACCGGATGTGGTGTCTGAAAGCCGGAAGTCTGTCGGTGTCAAGCCGTCAGACGTTCCGGACAAGGGCGGTCACAGAGGGGGCTCCGGCTCTGTTGGCCACTCCTCTGTGGGAGGGGGGAGTGGTCCGGCGCCGGAGGCGGCTCCAGTGACGTCAGTGGCTCCTTCGTCCGCATCACTGAAAAGTGGTGTAGGCGAGAAGGAGGCTGCTGGCGTCGGGGGCGGCGGTGGCCCCTTTCCCAAAAATGTTCCGCACATAGAAAAGATGGAGGTTAATGAGGCGGAGGGCACAGCGGGGACACCGCTTATAACATCTGGTGGCGTCCCTGCAAAGGTGCCTGATGATGCGGAGACTGAAGCAGTGTCTACCCACACAAAATGCACAGAAAAAATACATAACATAGGACCAGGCCTGGCCAGAAGGATGACTGCAGGGGGACCTGGTGGGTTAAATAAAAAAGTTGCGGCTGTGGATGTGGGAACTGCTGGGGGTATGCAGGTGTCTGTAAATGAAGATGCTGGAGTGTCTGCTGGTAATGGGGTGTTGAGTGCTGTGTCTGTAGGTGGTGAGGTGGTGGGTGGTGGGGATGGGGTATCAACCAGGGGCAATGGGCCTGGCGCTCCTCTTGCTGTGACATCCGGCAGGTCTTATGCTGGTGTGGCAGCGGGGGGACAGCGGGCCCACCCATCTTCATCCTCAAGGTCCGGGGACGGTAACTTGCAACAACGTCTCTTGGACGCTTTAAGAGAGGGAAAGCAAACCCTAACCATAGGGGGAGTGCAGAAGGACCTGTCTTTCTGGATAGACAGATATGGTCTAAATGCCTTCCGAGAGCAACGAGGAGATCAGTGGTCGCTCCCAACAGCCGGGCAGGCTGTAGCCAGGAGGAATGTGGTCCGTCTCCGGTGGCGTGGCAATGATGCGTGCCCTCCCAGAAAGAGGGTGGTGGAGCTGCTGCTGGGGATGGGCTTCAAGGCGAGTGACATCTTTGCCTTGATACATCCTCATGGCTCGGTCGAGTTTGACATCAGCTTTGTTCACCTAGGGGGCCTTGAGGTCTTCTGGGGGAACTACGAGCTGATGAAGGACGAGCCTGGCTGGCGAGACTTTGCTGCACAAGCAATTTCTCGCCAAAGTGGTCCCAAGAGAGTGACCGTTCTTACCCGTAACGAGTCACTCTCTTGTATTGATATCATGACCTGGTTGGGAAGGTACGGAGAGGTAGTAGAGATGCCACGGAAGAACATGGATGAGTTTGGCATCTGGTCAGGGGCCTGGACGTTCATGGTTAAACTAAAGCGTCTGGGACAGACGGTGTCCCACATACCATCGTCTGCTTTCCTGGGAAGAGATCGGATCCTTGTCTTCTACCAGGGGCAGCCGAAGTTGTGTCACCGGTGTGGCGACCCCTCACATTTGAGTGCAGGCTGCAAGGTGCAGAAGTGTGCTCATTGTGGGGGGATTGGTCATCTAGCCGCATCGTGTGACCGTATTCGCTGCAACCTGTGTGGTGACTTAGGTCACCCGTTCAGTCGGTGTCCTCGCTCTGTTGTCAATGCCTGTTCCAAACCTGCGGAGGATGAAAGGAGGGAGGCCTCCGTGGGTGAGGGTGCGGGCAGGGACGATGGGGCACAGGGGCAAGGGAAGAATGCAAAGAAGGGTCCCCCTTCTCGCCAGAGAAGGGCGGAGAAGCGAAGGAAGGAGAGGATTTGGAGGGCGTTCCAGGAAACTGGGACGACCTCTGATTCGGATCTGGATGCCCCCCCTGAAGCTGATGCCTCTGGGGAGGCCGAATTGAACGGGGAGATGAGGAGGATCCAAACGGAGCAGAGGGCTGAGGACTCTCAGTCCTCCCACTATGAAAGTGTGGGAGAGGAAGAGAGGACTCAGCCTACAGCAAAAGGGACACCGGGCAAAACCCAAGGGCCAAATACATCTGGCCCCGCCCTGGCCCAGGAAGGTAAATCCTGTACCCCCCTGGTGCGCTCTACTGATCGATACCATGCTCTCGTGGACATTCCAGCCTCTCATACTAAGAGGGAGGGCATGGTAGGGCACCCTAGAGTCGTTGAGCCTCCCCTGCTGCAGGGGCCGTTGCCCCCAGAGGGGGAGGTTGACCCGGAACTTGGGGATGAAGATGGGAATAGGGTGGTGAGTATGGACTCCTCAGTTTGCAAGAAGCGAGGCAAAGAAGGGGGGTCCTCATCAGATAGAGGTGGGGGTGGGAAGAAGAAAGCCGTCTAACTCAAACATCCATGATGGCGGCACCCACTCCGTTGACGCTGGCATCAATTAACGTTGCCAGCATTAAGTCAGATAGGGCGAGATTTGCAGCCTTTGATTTTCTTGGCCGAGTTGAAGCCGACATTTTGTTTTTGCAGGAGACCAGGCTGTCACTTTTGGCAGACGTCGTTAAATCTAGGAGGGAGTGGCGACGCGGGCCCTCCTACTGGTCTCTTGCGGCTGAGCCCTATAGCGGAGTGGCGGTCCTTTTCACCGCACCGGTAACATGCCGACGGATGATTGAGTTAGAAATGGGGAGGTGCTTGATCTTAGATGTCCTCATGAGGGGACAGGAATTAAGACTAATCAATATATACGGACCCCAGAGCAAATGGGACCGTAAAAGTCTCTTCATGAGGATTAAGCCTTTCCTTTTTTCAGGTCGACAAGTTATCTTTGGAGGGGACTTCAATACTGTCGTGAGGCCCCGAGATAGAGGAGGTTCCGGAGATAAAAAATTGACCTATGATAGTGTAGCATTAAAAAATATAGTTAGCGATGCTCGCCTGGTGGATATCCACATCAGGCATACCCCAGGCCACTCGGGCTTCACCTATCGTAGAGGTAGTTGTAGGTCTAGGATAGACAGGTTTTTCTTGAAGGAGGAAGCCATCTCTTCACCAGTGTCCGTTGTTGAGGTGGAGTTCTCCGATCACTGTATGATTATTTTCTCTTTGAACATTGCAGAGTCCCTCCAGATGGGAAGAGGTATATGGAGGCTGAATTCTACTCTCTTGGAAGAAGCGGAGATAAGACAGGCCTTTGAGGATTTTCTTCAGAGCCAGGTACCTTTGTTGGATCTCAGTGGTACTAAGTCTGAGTGGTGGGAGTTGTTTAAAGTCCGGGTGGCAGGATTTTTCCGCAGGCTCTCGAGCCTCAGGTCCATGAGTAGGTACCGCCTATATCAGGAACTGAGGGGGAAACTCGAACATCTGGTCTCAACCGGGGGTAGTGGGGAGGAGATCTCCGTGGTGAAAGCTTTGCTCAGGAGGTGTCAGTATGATAGGCACACATCTTTAGTTCTTGAGAGGGATTTCGGGAAGTACCGTTCGCCCGACCCCTACAGGAACTGTAAGATGTCAGTGAGTCGTAAGGTTGTGACAGGACTGATTGATAGTACAGGATCTCTGAAGAGATCCAAATCAGGGATCTTGGAGGTCGTCAGATCCTTCTACTCGCACCTCTTGGGGAAGCAAGATCCAAACCGAGACGAGATGTCGGCTTTCCTGGCTGAAACCATCCCTGAGCCAGGGGTAGACCCCTCTCTCGGTGTTTTGATAGACTCGATCAAGGAAGAGGAAGTTGGATTGGCGATTGATGGGCTTGCCCTCAAAAAATCGCCAGGGCCGGATGGCTTAACATCCGAGTTTTATAAGACTTTTAAAGGAACCCTAGTTCCCCTCTTGACTGAGGTGTTTAATGAGTGCCTTTCCTCGGGTACTTTGCCAATGTCAATGAGGAGGTCGGCCTTGATCGTTTTATCGAAGGGTAAAGACTCGACCCGTATTGAGAATTGGCGTCCCATAGCGCTGCTCAATACGGACAGAAAGGTTCTCGCAAAGGTGCTGTTTAATCGGCTGGTGAAGTTTGCATCCCGGCTCCTTTCGCCGGTCCAGCATTGCTCTGTTCCAGGCCGCAGCACATTTAGTGCTGTCCTCAGTGTCAGAGAGGCAGTGGAGCAGGGAAATTCTGGTCGGTGGGAGGGGTACATCCTGTCCTTGGACCAGGCCAAGGCTTTTGACCGGGTGGACCACGAGTACCTCTGGTCGGTCCTTCTGAGGTACGGCCTACCGGGGGGGTTTGTCAATTGGCTACAGACCTTATACACTGGGGCTGAGACTTTTGCGCTGGTGAACGGTTGGGTTGGAACCCCCTTTGAGGTTGGGTCTGGTGTCCGCCAGGGTTGTCCCTTGAGCCCTTTGCTATATGCGTTCGCAATTGATCCTTTTCTTAAAAGGATCGATCGTGGGCCATTGGCGGGAGTCGGGGCCGGCCTGGAGGGGCCGGAGGCCACTCAGAGGGTGGTTGCGTACGCAGACGACGTCTCCATTTTTGTCTCCTCGAGAGGGGAGGCAGAGTGGGTGATGTCTGAAGTGGAGCGTTACTCATTGGCATCTGGGTCCAAGATCAACCGGGATAAGTGCAAAAGTCTCTGGCTGGGAGGAGGAGATCCTGGTTTTGATCTCCCGGACACCCTTCCAGAGCCTCAGGGGTCTGCTAAGATCTTAGGAGTCGAATTTGGCCCGGGTGATTACCCCAAGAAGAACTGGGAGGATAGGCTGAATCTAGTTGCCCAGAAGGTTGACCAATGGAAGGGTTGGTCCTTAACCCTGAGGGAAAGGGTTCACTTGGCCAAGGCCTACCTGGTGCCCATGTTGCTTTACCTGGGCAGTGTGTGCATCTTGCCAGAACCTCTCTGGACTCGGGTCTATAGCCTGTTCTTCCAGCTGTTATGGGGGAACAGGCTCAACCTAATCAAGAGGGAGGTTACTTACCTACCAAGGACACTAGGCGGGTTAGGTATGGTTAACCCGGTGGTGTTCCTAGTGAACACCTTTGTTAAGATCAACCTGGCAAACCTCTGGCAAGAGAGGGCTCCTTGGTGGATATCCTCCTGCAGGGGGTGGTTTCGGCCTTTCTTCCAGGAATGGGAGAGAGGAGGGCAAGTGAAAGACCTGCGTACACCTCACGGACATCTCCCGGCTTATGCCACCCTGGCGCTGAAGATTGTTCGCCGGTGGGGTCTGGAGGTGTGGGAGATCAGGACCATGTCGAGAAAATTTCTTGACAGGAGGGTCCTGATGACCCACTTCCAGAAGCCCCTGGCGCTCAAAGACTGCCCAAGTAGTGACCTCGGGGTGGGATTAAAACTTTTAAATTCAGCGAGGATTCCCCAGAAGTTTTGGGATCTGGCTTGGCGTTGCTTCCATGGGAGACTGTATGTGAGGGGCAATCTAAAGTGCAGAAGCTCTGATGATCGGGATTGCCCCCGGGAGGAGTGCGGCGGAGTGCTGGAAAGCATGGAGCATTTCCTGCTTCATTGCCCTTTCAATACAGAGGTATACAAAAGGGTGGGAGCCTCCATTGGTTGGCCAGGCCTAACCAGCCTCTCCTATGCTGGGTGGGCCTATGGAGTGTTCGGAGACCTCGGTGGTAGGGACCATTGCACCTTGTTTCTAGTCAGTATAGTGGTCAGGCACTTTATGTGGAATGCACGATGTCTAGTTTCTACCCAGAAGAAAATCCTCCTAGTGGATGAGGTTGTTAGCAATATCATGGGTGACCTGATGAAGGTGCATTCTTTGGAGGTTGGCAGATTGGGAGCATCCAAAGCCTCTCGTCTTTGGAGGGGCTTTTCCTTTTGGGTGCCTTAATGTGTCTGCCTTCATGAGGGAGGGGGGGGTCGTCACCGGTGCTCAACTGGAGGTGGGGGTCTGCGTTCCGCTGAGGCACCAAAAAAAATATAGCGATAGGGCTCGGAATAAGGGAAAGGTGAGGGTCAGCATAGGGTCAGCTTTCAATAGGGTCAAGAAAGGGCTAGTAATAGGGTAAGGAGATAGGGCAAGCGATAGGGAGGGTGCAGCGGTGGACGTGGTACCTTGGCCTCTGGGGGGGTGCTGGGGGGGGGCTTTCCCTACTCTCTATCTGGTGATGGGCTAGGTAAGCACAGGAAGATTTTTGTTTTGTTTAGGATTGAAATGGCAGGAAAAAGGTTTACAAGCGACCGAACTTGGTGCTTTCGGGTACGGTGTATTTTGTATATGGTTTGGTATTTGGACAAGTTGGTGATGTGTATTGTATTATATTGTAGAAATGTTGTTAGAATAGGGATAGACTTAAGTGGGTTAATAGATAGGTTGGGAGGGGGTCGGGTGGGGGGGGGGGGGGGGGTTTGCCTGACCCAGCCCCGGACTATGCGGACATGGGAGGACATGGGGCGGGGGGCTGGGCTGGGGTGTTGGGTGTGGTGGTGGGGGCCAGCATCTGGACTATGCGGACGTGAGAGGACATGAGGCGAGATGCTGGCTGGGGTGGTGGAGTTTAGGTAAGAAGGGTAAGGTTAAGGAAAGTCAGGATGTGTATAGTGTGATTAAAAAAAAATAAAAAAAAAAAAATAATTTAAAAAAAAAAAATGATAAAAAAAAAATTAAAAATTGGGATTAGTATTATTATATTTTGGATTGTTTTTGTTATTATTATTATTATTATTATTATTATTTTATTTGTTATTATTATGTTGTTTGATTATTATTATTATCATTATTATGTTGTTTCTTTAGGCCCTTGGTTGACGCGGGTCGGGGGATTTTCTGTTAGTACTTTGGATTACGTTTATATGATGTTTGTATATATTCTAGTTATTGTTTAGCTTCGGATGAAGTGTAGATGTAAGTATATAAGAGTGGGGTGTATGTGGCCGGGTCTGGTATAGTTTTCTCTTCTCATATACAGAGATGTATATAAGAAAATTTGTTTATAAGAATTGGGTTGTGACTTTTTGGTTATATGGAATTAGTTATGTATTTGTTTTTCAGTTTATGTTTTGTAAATTTATATAAAATAAAGAGATACAGGATGTAACTCAGGATCAGTACAGGATCAGTAATGTATGTACACAGTGATTCCTCCAGAAGAATAGTGAGTGCAGCTCTGGAGTATATTACAAGATGTATCTCAGGATCAGTACAGGATAAGCAATGTAATGTATGTACACAGTGACTCCACCAGCAGAATAGTGAGTGCAGCTCTGGAGTATAATACAGGATATAACTCAGGATCAGTACAGGATAAGTAATGTAATGTATGTACACAGTGACTCCAGCAGCAGAATAGTGAGTGCAGCTCTGGGGTATAATACAGGATGTAACCCAGGATCAGTACAGGATCAGTAATGTATGTACACAGTGATTCCTCCAGAAGAATAGTGAGTGCAGCTCTGGAGTATAATACAGGATATAACTCAGGATCAGTACAGGATAAGTAATGTAATGTATGTACACAGTGACTCCAGCAGCAGAATAGTGAGTGCAGCTCTGGGGTATAATACAGGATATAACTCAGGATCAGTACAGGATAAGTAATGTAATGTATGTACACAGTGACTCCACCAGCAGAATAGTGAGTGCAGCTCTGGGGTATAATACAGGATGTAACCCAGGATCAGTATAAGTTTAATGTCACTCAATGTTTTATACAGTATATATCTACATATAAGGTATAAAATGTTGTTCACAAGTGGTTGGACGCTTTAACCTCAAACAGTGAAGCATATACCCTGTTTCATATGTACAGCGCTCTGGAATTGATGCCGCTTTAAAATTAATAATAACAATAATAATACATCATTAATGTGTACATTTTTCTGTTAGGTTTACTGTAAACTTGCCTTTTTTGTATTACATGTGTTTACTGGATAAACCGTGGCTACATATAAAGCAGCTTACCATGTTTGCCCATAGAGACATTACATTACACTGAGGATATATATATATTACATAGTTACGTAGTTAGTACGGTTGAAAAAGACACATGTCCATCAAGTTCAACCAAGGGATGGGAAAATATGTACAATTTGGCTTGCAGTGAATAGATTGTCTATGTTTGGGCTCAATATAGTACAGTAGTTAATTACTAAAGGGGTTGTCTGAGATTAGATAAAGGGTATCTAGAAACTGTGCCACCCATGTACATGGCTGAGTTTGGTATTGCAGTTTGTACTTAAGTGAATGGGACTGAGTTGAAATACCATGGACATAAGAGGCGCTGTTTTTGGAGCAGACACTTTTTCTAATTTCAGACAAACCCTTTGATGTCTTTCATAGGTCTCTGGTGTTTACTTCTAGGAGGTTAGTTCCACTTCATTTTTGCAGACTTAATCGCATTGTAATGCTTAGTTATTTAACAAATGAAATAATTACTTATATCTTGCACTGATTTTTGAGTTACTACATGTCTTATACTCTAGTTAGCTCTGAAGCTGCACCCAAAATCCTGTTGAAAGCCACTTGGAATTTATCAACAATGTGTTGACAGACGCATTCCTAACAACTGAACTCTTGCCATGCACTGGGCTCTGGTGTGGTGCATTGTGGGATATATTATTTTCTACTCTACGATGCCATACTGTATAAGCACTACATATCCCACAAAGTAGACTGTGGCTCAGCAAAGGGCTCCAGAGAGATGTGATGTCCTGCAACCTGAGAGCTAACAGCAGAACTGTGAATGCTCTGCATACTGGATGCAATTCAGGATACGCCATGATGTCACTCAATGTCAGTATGGAAGTAATAAAGCAAAGTATTTTCAAGGTTGCAGAAGTTACCCAGAATGGAGACTGGTGGAGAGGTTCTAGACGGTCTAGGGTCCCACACTGGCTCTATGGGTTAACATACATGAATCAGAATTCCAAAACCCCCAATTCTCTTCATAAATTGCACTGGGCACAACATAGCGGTTCCTAGGATTATTCATAAACAGGTGAAACTTCTCATGTGCTGATCATTATTGAGGCCAAATATATCATCCTTTTCTCCTCAATTCTAGCACATACTACATTTACCCATGGCCATAGCTGTCATCTGGGGTAGGGTCCTGCTGAGATAGGGCACTTCCATTAAGGAATACCACTGCCATGAAGGGGGTACTTGTCTGCAGCGATGTTTGGGTTGGTGGTACTTGTCACATTCACATGAATGCCAGGACCCAAAGTTTGCCAGCAGAACATTGCTTTTTGGGTTTGCAGCACCGGATGCTATTTTAAAGATTAGATAAGGGATCACATGACCTTGGGTGGGCTTACCCATAATGCCTTGCAGGCAGCCTTCCCAAAATGCACTGTGGTTATCTCTCCCTTTAGCACAGCCAATCATGAGGGGTGTAGGAGGATGACATTATTAATGCTGGATTGGCATTAAAGAGTTGTAAAGGGATTCTATACAGTCCTAGAAGTGTTAGGAAACGTCCGTCCCTTTAAGATTACCATGACCACTAGTCTAGATTCTGGGCGGTTCTGGTTTTAGTTGTTGAGCCTATTCCACTTCTCTGTCTTTCTTCCTATCAGATTGAAGGGTGGAGTATTTAAATCTTGGTTGGATCTGTTTTCTTGCCTTGTGATTATGTTATGGAATCACCAGTTGAGCAATTCTCAGGGTGGATGTTTATGGAATTGCTAGGTGAGAAATTCCCCAAAGGCTGCTGGGGACTGTAAGGAATGAGCATGCAAATAAATCTGCAACCCAAAATCCATCACAACTCTGATAAACAGAGCCTAAGGCTACTCTATGGTTTTCGCCAGAGCCCACCGCAAGGCAGGTTGGATTTTGCGGCATAGAACCCAGGTTGTTTTAACAGAGTTCAGTGTTGGATAAGAGGTGCAATGCAGGTAATACCAGAGCAGATATGGGTAAGCAGAAAGTCAAAATCACAAAGCTGGTGGATATCAGGGATTGCAGAGGTCAAAACCAGCCGGGAGCAGAAAGTCCAAATCAGTACCAAAGGGTAATCCAGAGACAAGCGGAGGTCCAGTTCCAAAAAGTCCAAATAGTCAAAGGTACAGGGTATAGTCAGAAGCTTGATCAAACACGTGCAATCAAGGAGAATCACAAGCAAAGAAGACAGAACCAAACCAAACTTAAAGGAACAGTGTCATGGCAAATAATTTTTTTTATATGTTAAAGATGTTAGTGCTTTAATAAAAACGTTTTTATTCATTTGTGTGTTTGTGTTTTACTTTTTCTTATTTTTACACTTTTTCTTCCCTATGGGGGCTGCCATTTTTTGTTCCATTTCTGTGTGTGCCGATTAACGACACACACAGACATGGAACACGGCAGCCACAGTCCCATAGGGACTGTGAACGGCTCCCGTCCCATTCACGTCCGTGTACGGCGTCTGTGTGGGAACTGCGCATGCGCCGCTCCCACACAGTCCTATTCGAAATTGGCGCCGTCCGGCGCCATTTTCCTGTGGACCGGAAGTCGCGGCCGGACAGTAATATTACTACTTCCGGTCGCGGCTTCCGGACTCGTGCACATGGAACAGCGGCAGCAAACGGAGCGGACGGGCCAGAGGGAGCCGCGGCGGCAGGAGCAGGTAAGAGATTTCAATGTATGTTAGTGTTTGTGTGTGTTTACTACTGTATGTAAACCTACTACACTGTGGGTTACCTCAAAAAATGGCGACACGCAGTGTAGCAGGTTAAACCTTTCAAACCCCTCGTTTATCCCGGCACTAGCCAGGATAAAGGAGGGGGGGATGCTGAGAGCTCACTAGAGCGAGGGCTTTTAACCCAATGTTGCAATGCTGCAATTTTGGGAACAGCCCCATCTAGTGGCCAAAAATGGGTAGTATTATAAATTAGAAATAATTTATAATATTACATGGCTCGTGCCAAAAAAAATAAAAAAATTTGAACAATGTTTAATCACCCACACACTAAATGTTTAATTTTTAAAAAAAAAAACATGTTTTTAGGGCAACACCATGCCTTTAAATACTCCACCCTTCAATCAGATAGGAAGAAAGACAGAGAAGTGGGATAGGCTCAACAACTAAAACCAGAACCGCCCAGAAGCTAGACTAGTAGTCATGGTAATCTTAAAGGGACGGAAGTTTCCTAACAAGAAGATATCAATGAGGCACTTTCAATGGCACTTTTATATGGACCGAATCGGAAAGGCCGATTTGCACAAATTGGACCCGAAATATATTTTGGAAAATTCGCTCATGTCTGTTAGAGATCCAATAATAGAGCAAGAAAGGTAGTGGGACATAAGACTCTGAAGTTTCCCCTAAGACCATGAACAGACTGCTGACTTGATGGACAGCACTGACAAGAGAGTTGCACTGAATTTGAGTTCCTTGTGATCCCCCTTGGTCTAACATTGGCTTGTTCCTTCTCATGAATAAAGTAATTACAATATCAGAAGTTTATAAAGGAATTGTTACACTAGCTGTTCCCTAATATAGGAGTACAGATTTTAGGTAGCTTCATCAAACTACAATAAAGTGTTGTCCACTTTGCACAATCCCTACTTATTAGAGGAGTCCTTTACAATAAGTAGATCACAAAGTGTCCCCTTGATAGGATCCCCAGCGATCAGCTGTAATCTGTGGGGAAACCTGACTAAGTGTTCTGTTTCTCTGCAGCGCCACCACAGGTGAAATCAAGCATTACACAGTGTCCATTGATATCAATGTGTTGTCTGTGTAATATAGGACAGGTCCTCGAGAGAGAGAGAGAGACAGAGAGAGAGAGAGAGAGAGAGAGAGAGAGAGAGAGAGAGACGTTCTATGTATCCGATCTCCACTTTGGCCAAAAGATGAAAATCCTAAACAGAGGACCCCCCTCTATTAACTCAGAATTCCCTAATAGGGTTATAAAAATTGTTTTTCTAAACTTGACAACCCCTTTAAAGATGTAGCTAGATGCTCAAATGTAATATGGAGAAGAACAGTTGAAACAATAGCTAGAGGCACACATATAGACGAGGTCAACCTGTAGCAAAACACACCGATTCCCTCCGTCCTGAATCATATTTTCAGACAGGGGCAATATGGCAATGGCCAGTTTGGTCTACCTTGTCTGCTAATTTTTCTAATGGATAAATAGAGTGAGGTAACCTGTGTCGGGGGTGCGATTTCCACTGGCCCTATAGAATCTGTATGTTCTGCCTTTCTAGCACACATGGACATGCTATGTTGACAGTTGTTTAAGTCATTATCAGTAATGTCCTTTCCTTAACCCGTAAACAGAACGCAGCGATTCATCTTCCCCAGATGATGTCTAGACCCAGCCAAGGTACACACTGCACCCTAATTCCTATTCAGGACAGAGGAACTCCCTCTTGGCTTTGAGATTGTAGTTTTAGAAGTCTTCCAATGTATTGAGGTTTTTTTTAAAGTCGTATTTTTTACTGTCCATATTCTTGTCTTAAACCAGACATCTTATTTAGTTTGGGCTCGAGAAGGTACACCAAACCATTTTCTTGAAGGCAACTGATTTGTGCTATTCTAATTTTATGTCTTGTGGATGAGGGATGTTGACCATTAGGTCATTGTGATACCTGGATTAGAGACTTTTCTTTAAGCTTCCTTTTCTTTGACGATATCTCAGTTTTTTGTTAAGGTAGCACTCCGAGGAAAATGAGAATCCATTCTCAGATGAGTTCCTTATGAAAGACTATCCTCCATCCCTATAATCCCTACTTCAGTTAGGTCTCAACTCCTGGCAAATAGCTTTTATAATTTAGGGAAGTGGCGGCCACTGCAGGGGTAAAGTGGTATTACATGCCCTCCATTCAAATGAGTGACCCACAATTTAAGAAGAACGAAAGCAGCTACTGTATTTGTTAACGGCTCTTTGCTTTGGCTTAAAGGGAGGTGATACGATTGGGGGACCCCACTCTATGATGTCTATATGCCCTAATAGGGCAATGGAAAGGGGTTGTCTACATGAGAGAAAGGAGGAATCAAGATGTTGTGTGTTTTGCTTTGCCGCATAGCTTCAGACTTCCTCTGCATACATGACATTATTAGGTTTTCCCTTATCCTGGTTATGGGTTGAAGAAATGCCCTTTTTGTGGAAGATGACAGTCTACTATAGCCAAAGGATTTTATGGTTGATCATTTCCAATTAATATATCCATAGTTTAAGCTTCTTAGAATAAATATGCAGGGGTTTCTGGCTGCACTATAGAAGAATTCCTTACTCTCAAAGCACGTCTCTGGCGCAGAACCGAGGAATCTAGAATGTAGAAGTCACAGTAATGGGACGAGTATTAATAAACCAAAAGGACATGAACTCCTGTACTTATTGAAAGGGCAAAAGACGCATTCCACATCACAAGAACGATCACAACAAGAAGGGCGGTAACTGCTCGGAAAACAAGCAATGGCTTCACCAGAGCTCGGTATCATCAAATGAAAGGACACAATTCTATTATACTCTATACATAGAACACTACAACCCCCAACATGACCCAACCACTGACATGACAATACAATTGTATTATACTCTATACATAGAACACTACACACTTATATTATACCCTATACATAGAACACTACAAGCCCCAACATGACCGACTACTGTATATGATCATAATATAATTCTATTAAACTATATACATAGAACACTACAAGCCCCAACATGACCTGACCACCGGACATGATCATAATACATTTCTAGTATACGCTATACATAGAACACTACAACCCCCAACATGACCAACCACTGGACATTATCATAATGCAATTCTATTAGACTCTTTACAGAGAGCACAACACCCCCAACATGACCCGACCACTGGACAAGACCATCATACAATCCTTTTTAACCTTTTCCATAGGACACTGCACCTGTCAACATCAATTGGCCACTAGACAATGTCTGGCTACGTATGATTTTTTATTATACCTTTGTTTGTTCTATGTAGTCATCTTATATTTCATATCTATTATATAGTTGGGTTGCAGTGGTAGGAAATGCGGGGGGGGGGGGGGGTTAATTATTTTCTATGCATGGCTGAGATGTATTCTTTCTGTGTATATAAATATAAATGATATGTCAAACAGAATTGCACTGGGTGTGGTACTCTCTTCACTATAAAATCTGATATGTCTGGCCATGTCCCAACATTCTGCTGGCAGTGGTCCCTTGTCATCTCCCTGCTATCCCTACTATCAACCAACAACACTCTCCATATAGAGCCATGTCTTATTCCTCTGTTTTTGTGTATATAATTACAGCAATCACGTGCAGCTAAAACAAACAAGAAATAAAATAACATAAAATAGAAACATAAAAAGAAAAATGTCAAAAAATGACAAAATTCGTTACAAATAAACTGTAAATTATCCAACAAATTCTATTACAGTATGTCTTTTCTTGGTTCAACCTGGTTCTGGTCAAGCCAGTTGACAATGCAGCCAATATAGCTCCGATAGGGATGGTTGTTCACAGAAGAACTAGGGGGCTGGGGGACTTGCTGCTGAAATGGTTTGAGTTATTCAATACTGAATGCTGTGGTGGTGGACACCAGGGGGAGATATATCAAATGTGGAACCCCTATGGAAGAAGGCAAGAGGTGCCAATGGTTCCTGTGCCTCACAATTGCCCAGTTGAGGGATTTGCCAGACCGCCATTGGGTGAATTGTCTGTTGGAGGGAAAGGGACTCATATACTGTTCTTGCATTGGGACTCTCTGCTGTCTATCTTTGCCTCTATGGGTCATTCCTATTAGCCACTGGGCTCAGCTGAATCTGTAGACCATTTGAAAAAGTTTGTCAACAGGGATGGATTAGAGTGAGGGCAAAATGCCCAGTGGTCTCCAACACCCTGTTTTCTCCAATGCATCCCAGACAAGACATGAGAATGTAAAAAAAATTTGAGGCGTAACTCCAATATTAAAAAAGTTTTAATAGGTGGCAGAAGAGGTTATTTTGCAGTTTTTACTCATTTCTATTACTAATGGCCTGAGCTCTGTTCTCTTTTCACAGAGCTCCGATGTCCAATCTACTTTTCTGTTGCCCTAGGGAGAGAAAGACAAGGAGCTAATTTTTTTACAGAATTTTCCCTGAAGGTTTCTTTAAGAGATTTTTCAAATTTTAGGAGATAAAACACATAAGAACGTATATACTTCTTGGGATAGAGGCTGAAGTTCCCCTCCAATAGGGATTGTGCCAGTCCCCTTACTAACCCCAACTTCTCATCCCCGTAGTAGTGGCATGTTCACTGGGTGGGAGGTACATCAATGGTTTTGTGTAGGTCTCTGCAGTCATTGTGTGCACATAAAAAAAATTTTTTCTAGCTGGGTAAAATCCATGCTAAGTACTACGGCGAGGGCTCCACGGCAATTTATGGTCATGTGATGGTCGCAGTAAAATTGTGACCTTGATGTTACACTATGGGGGGTAAAAGTTTCACTAGAATCGCAACTGTTCACTATATCAGAGTTCTTGCAATCATCACAAGTCTCCCGCAACTGGTTGATAGGGAGATAATGTACTACCGAAGCCTTAAACGTTCCAATGATCATTCATCGGGTGACTTTTTGGTTTTCTTAGTAGCTGAGGCTTGTTGTTTCACAGATCTTCCGAGTGTAACAGCTGCTGCCACTTGTCCCATCTCTGCACGCTCCTGGTGATATATCCCTCCTTAGAATACCTTATCTCCAAACATAGTTTCATAACATACAAGAACTTTACTTAAAAAAACAATAATCCTCATCATCAACTCCAGTGAGTGTTGTCATCAATATTCTGTTATTATCAAGTCTATTTATATTTTATAATTTAGAATTGTATCTTATAACACATGCAGGTGAACAAATAGAGGTAGACATAACTTACAGGACGTTGCTGACATCATTACTAAGTTGATGATGATGACGAAAATAAAAATTTAACTTAAGACTGTAAAAAAAGATGAAAGACAAATGACCAGTGAACTTTAGACGTTTATATAAGGATATTGAGGGCCAGAAAGGCAGAGAGTGACAGACAGATGTAGCAGGGCTGAGTTTGTCATGATATTACCATATGTTACCTGTGGGTTTGTCTAAGAAACCTACTGTATTTTAGGATCACTATGATGATTAATGCAGATACATTTGCCCTTATAATTTCACCTATATATTACATGTAATTCCCATTACACTTGATAACATCATTAGGATGAGTGAGCAGCCCTATGTGTGCTTCTATTTATATGCAGTCCATACCCGGTCAATAATCATATTACAGTAATCACCATTACATGTTATTTCTTTAAATTAATTTCCTTACCTGTAGCCGCAATAGCAGACAGGAGACAGGTGACCAGCAGACAGGAGCTCATTGTCACCGCAGCTTCCAGGACTATTATAGAAACAGAGCTTTAATCCCAGCTGCCTGTGTTCTGTAATAATTTGTCCATGGGTGTTGCCAGAACTAGGCAGATGGGATAGGGAGGGGGTAAACTGGGACAGGGTACCTTCGACTAGTAAAAGTACACAACTAACAGTTTACTTGTGAATTTTTGTTATTAACCTGTGACCAAAAGAGCTTTAAAAAATATATTATATTATAATAGATAAAAAATAGAACAAAAATCAATATCTTTTGTAGAGAAAATTAACAAAAAAATTAGAAAAAAGTATCGTTTCCATTTATAATGTAATATTTTCCCAAGATAAAGGGGTTGTTCAGGATTAAATAAATATGGCTGCTGTCTTCCAGAAACAGCGCCAATTCTGTCCATAGGTTGTGTCTGGTATTGCAGCTCAGCTACATTGAAATGAATGGGGCTGAGCTGCAATACCACACACTACCTGTGGACAGAGGTGGCGCTTTCCTGGAAGACAACATATATGTTTTTCTAATACTAAATAACCCCATTTGTATCTGATCTTTGAATATTCTGCAATCTAGTAGCAGTGAACTATTTATGGTATTGATTGGCTTTAAATTTCCGAATATAAATCGCTCTGATTTGCTTCGAATTGCCAATCACTAAAATGCCCAAAATCACTAAAATCTAGTGATTAATAAATGTGCAAATAATAAAGTATGAATTGAAGGTCAATTATATTTTACAATACAGTTATCAACCCCCCCCCCATGTATTCTAGATGGGGAGCGGTAGCAGAGAATGAGGATTATTTATCAATACTCTCATAAGAAAGTCTCTTTATAAAGAAATACAATTTGGCAAATTGCATAAATTTTTTTTCAAAAATTTGCATTGTTTTTGATGCATGGGCCCCCATGTCGCCCAAGTTTTCCACATGAGCAGAAGAGAAGTAGAATTTTTGTGTTTTTCTTTCTTCCTACCAAAATGTACCTTGCTACAAATGTAACAACATCTCAAACAAAGCCTACATTTATAAAAGGGCACATGTGTTACAGTGATTGGTATTGAAGACAGATCTCTGTCCGCTTTCTTTGACCTTGCTGGGGCAGAACAATATAAATTAAACAGACGTTTATGGGATTAATCTTCATAAAAAATAAAAAAATTATTGAATGGGACCCTTTAAAGGTAATGTGTCGCTAGAATTTTTTTTTATTTTTTTTAGTTAAACAGTTAGTGTATAAATGATTAAACATTCTCCTAAGTTTTTTAATTTTTCATGAGTCAGGAAATATTATAAATTAGATTGTAATTTATAAGATTTCCATGTGCTGGTCACTAGATGGAGCAATTCCCAAAATTGCAGCATTGGCATGTGGTAAAGCAACCACATTGCTTTATGCTGCAAAATTTGAGAATACACACTCGCTCTACTGAGTTCACAGAATCCCCCCTCCTTTATCCTGACTAGTGCCGGGAGAAACGAGGGGATTGAACGTTCAAACCTCCTACACTGTGTGTCGCCATTTTTTGAGCGAACACACAGTGTAGTAGGTTTACATACAGTAATAATCACACACTAAAACACGAACATACATAGAAATAACTTACCTGCTCCTGCCGCCGCCGCTCCCTCCGGTCCGTCCGCTCCGTCTGCTCCCTCCGCTCCAAGTGCTTGCATCAGAACACAAGTCCGGAAGCTGCGACCGGAAGTAGTCATCTTACTGTCCGGCCGCGGCTTCCGGTCCACAAGAAAATGGCGCCGGACATCGCTCGGCCGAAGACGTTCAATTTGGACTGTGTGGGAGCGGCGCATGCGCCGTTCCGACACAGACGGCGTACAGCATAGTGAATGGAACGGGTCCCGTTCGCATTCACTATGGGGCTGTATGTGCCGTATTCCATGTCTGTATGTGTCGTTAATCGACACATACAGAGATGAAAAAAAAAATGGCAGCCCCCATAGACAAGAAAAAGTTAAAAAAAAAAAAAAGTAAAACACAAACACAAATAAATAAACTTTTTTTTAATAAAACACTAAAAGCAAATTTATCTAAAAATTTTTTTTTCTCGACACCCTTCCTTTAACTGATCACTCACTCAATAATCCTTGATGAAATCCGGATTATTAGCTTCACTGAGAGATCTGCTACCCATAGAAGTCTATGGGGAGGGGGAGGAAGAGGAAACAATAGCAGGAGATTAGCAGCTATGGTATCGCACATACACAGCATACAGAAGAGATC
This sequence comes from Rhinoderma darwinii, assembly GCF_050947455.1. NCBI lineage: Eukaryota > Metazoa > Chordata > Amphibia > Anura > Rhinodermatidae > Rhinoderma > Rhinoderma darwinii. The sequence continues at coordinate 100,367,295 of NC_134696.1, read as the reverse complement.
CTGCTCCCCTAACACATACAAACACACACGCACACGCACACACACACACACACACACACACACACACACACACACACACACACACACACACCGCATGGAAGACATTATACAGCAGTAAGAAGCAGTGTAGCTGTGACTCCAGCATTGAGGTTAGATAGTAAAACACTTAAAAGATGCTGCAGCAGCTTCTTTTGTGTGTCTGTGCCTTTCTCTGTCTCTCTCTCTCTCTTTCTCTATCTTTCTCACTCTGCTACTCCCCTTCCATCTCCACAGACATCTATGGGCAGCTGTAACCTCAGCTGTCAGTGAAGCTGCTAATCCATCTCCTCTCTGCTGTTTGGATTTTATCAGTGAATTCTGAGTAAGGGAGAAGCTAAGGAGGCAGGGAGGGGGTAGAGGGGGGTTGCAGAAGAGGAAAGGAGTTTGATGAGTGGAGAAGCATTTATCTGTAATTAGATATATTGCAAAGTTTCTTATCGTTTCATGTACTATTGATTTATGAAATGTTATTTATAGTCGGAGGTACATTTTAATTAGATGTCAGTCTGTAGAAAAGGAATAGTGTGTTCAATGTTATACAAATGTTTTCCTTTAAGCCTCATTGGAGGCACACACTTTCTTTCTGTATTGTTGGTACGTATAGACAGTGCAGCAGGGGGTGTATGCTTTATGGTAGCTGCAATGAATAGGAGTTATAGGGAACTTGTCACGAGGTTTTGGAATCACCAACATATTGTTATGCGGCTGTGGAGTTTAGTTTACCAAACATGTCCACGTCCTTGCGCGTGTGTCCCTGATGCCGCTGGACTCATCTTCCAGACTCTTCTCAGTAAGTTGTAAGAACTTTTACTAACTATTGCCGGAACATCAGGTTTGGAATACTAAACCGCAACTGCATAATAACAACCTAGTGACAGGTTCCCGTTAAGGTCAGAATAATGTGTATAGATTATTACAGTCTCCAGGAAGTAATGGAGTACAGTCTCTCCACCAGAGACCGTGGAACGACAGGGGAGCTGCATACAGAGCCTTATATGTTGTCATCTTCATTAAATATCCTTAATGGTAATTAGATGACTGCTGCCCCAGACCTCTAATTAGATCTCTTAAGACCCCGGCCTCTAATGATAATGGTATGACTATGCTGACTTCACGTTCTAATACTAATGAGATGACTCTGCTAATTCTGTTCCAGTCTACACAACAAAGCTGAAATGTGAGCTGCAGGAAACAGGAAATGTTAGGTCTTTTTATATTTAAAAAAAATACAGTTGTGGAAATACCATTTATTGTACAACATGGAGGATGAGACCATACAATTCCTTGTCCCTGTTCATTCAAACATTTATTGGTCATTTTATGGGATTACAATTAATTTTGTGTGGCAAATCTTTGGTTAAAGACAACCTGTCGGTTTGGGAGCCCTTAAAATAATGATATCAGTGTGATACCCTAATAAAAGTATACTAACGGGTGAAACTACACCCACTGAACAGACCCCAAAGTACCAAACAGACGGTGAAAACAAAGCACTTCCTGTTTCTGTGGAGTCTCAGCAAGCATCACATGACCTCTATCAGTGCTGCTTATTGGCTAAGAAGGATCATGTGATACTGTCTATGACTCAAGATGGAGTCCTGGAGATTAAAGGTACAAGCTTCCACAATATACAGTAACAGTGAATATAGACAGGACGTAGTCTTCATAATAAGCAGGGAAAATAAAAACAAACATGAAAAATTATATACAAGGAACTATCAAAAATCTAGTTGAAAGCTCCTTTAATATGCGTTGCAAAAGTTTAGGTTGTGGGCTGAGAAGAAATTTGAAGCCTATGTCCCTATGACAACACTTCCTGTCCCTGTGCTATGGCAGCTCTGCGTTAACAAAGGAACATTGTGTCTAATAGTTACCAATCAGATCTGTTTTTGTTACCATTGTTATACAAAAAAATACAAAAAAATAATACTGCATCCTGATTGGTTGCTATTTGGCAGATGGAGTTCACTAGTTTATTGGTGTACTAACAATACCCAACATCGGCTACTCTCAAACTTGCAAACACTCCTGGAAAAAGGGGGAGATCCCTCGGATTTCCAGAAGAGCCGACGAATCTACCGCATGCCGGGTCCTTCAAAATATACTCGCCTCTCCCTGTTCCTGCAGTCCTCTCCGCTCCCGGAGCCCTGGCAGACGGTATTGGGACGTTATCTGCGGTGGCACCCGGGTGTGGAGAGGACTACAGGAACAAGGAGAGGTGAGTATCTGCACGTCTGGTCTGTATTTATTTAGGGGGGTCTGTATTTACTGGGTCAGGGGTCTGCATTTATTTAGGGGTCTTTATTTGCTTACAGGGACTGGGGTCTTTATTAGTTATGGGGATCTGTATTTATTTTGGGGTGTGTTGAAGGGTCATATACACTATTTATGATCCAAATGCAGTAGTTTGGGGGCGTGTTCTATAGAAATGGGCGGAGATAAGCAAATAATCTCCCTGAGGCCCCTTCTCAAAAGTTGGCAAGTATGCTGCTCCTTTAAAAAGCTACCCCTGATCATTCGATTGAGGGTCCATTGAAAACTGGCGACTGATGAAGAGGTGCTGAGGGTTTATTTTTTGATATATCAGAGAAGGATAAGAAGCTGCGGACAGTGGAGATCTAGAAGAATGCGCTCAACTCTACACATTTATATCAATTCTCTTAAAGAGACAGCGTTAATGGGGTTTTACACTGGGCGATTATCGGGCAAACGATCGTTCATAAAACCCTCGTTGGCAATAATTGTCCTGGGCAGCGACCAGCAGATAAATAAGCAAACGCTCGATCATCTGCTGACCGTATCGTTTTCAAAAAATGAAATATTATCGTTGTCGGCCGCACATCTCCCGGTGTAAAAGGGAGACGCGCTCCTGACATGATGATAATGTATGTGGATGAGCGATCAGAGTAACGATCGCTTGTCTCCATCCATAGCTCCTTGTGACAAGAGCAAACGAGCGCCGATCAACGATCCGTCTCGTTGATCGGCGCTCGCTGGATCGGCCAAAATCGGTCAGTGTAATAGGGCCTCTACTCACAACTGATAATATGGTCAAGACGTTTTACAAACAAAAAAAGTTCTGCTCTTTACCCTGGGAGGAGCTTTTTATTGTGCTCATTATCGCCCCCTGTTGAGTAATGTATTTTTTAAGATCTACTTAGGCTTTGTTCACATCTGCGTCAGGGTTCCGTCGAATCTTTCCGCCGGGGGAACTCATGAACGGAATCCCGACGCAGATGTGAACAAAGGTAATTGGTTCAAAATAAATGCTTCATGGTTTTCAAGATCTCTGCTTGCTGTCATTTAATAGAATCCTTCATGGCTTACTCGCAGGGGATACAAAAAAAAATCAGTCCAGGTCACGTGACGCTACAAGACACAGCTCTGATACACACACTGTAACCAGCCCTCCACCTGTGTGTCCATCACATGACCAGGACAGATTTGTATCCCCTGAGAATAAACAATGAAAGTTCCAAGTGTATGACAGCAAGCAGAGATCTTGAAAACCGTACGAAATAGATACAGAAACTTTATTTATTAAACCCGGAATACCCCTTTAAAGAGCGCACATGGAACATTCGGACATATTGGTACATATGAAGGTTTAATAAATGACTTTCATGATAAGAAAGGCAGTCAGCAGCAGGAGCGGGAGGCCGGGAGGTAGGTTATCATTCCCAGCGGAGCAAGTAAAGGAGAACTCTGTCGTCTGTCCTCCATATGGAATGACTCGGTCCTTTACTTCGCACCACTCTGGCGTGCCGCAACCACTTACAAACTCTGTGGATGACGTTTGCCCTGTAAAAAGAAGTTAATGTCACATCATTCCGATATAAATGCAGATTATGTACTTAAAGGGGGTTTCCACTTTTATGTTAATGCAGAATAATCACTGTAGAATGAAAAGATCTGCAACTTTTTATTGACCCTGCGTTTTAGTCACCATTAGTCACTATTATTCAAGATGTCGGTTTGCTGTCAGTGAATGGAAACATTCTTGTTTACATCCAGAAGATAAAAAATTGTTCTGTTGATGTCCAACTGACACAGGTGCATGATTTGTTACAGTATATCGGAGCTCTCTCTTGTAACAAGCTTTGCAGCTGTGTCAGTTGGACATGATCAGGACGGGTTTTCACGAGATCTAGAAAATGGTGAGAAATGAAAACGCATAATATGTTATCAAAATAGTATTTCCAAACCAATAGGCAGCACAACACAGACTCCAATACAGTGAAAAAAGGTTTATTCCCCCAGCTGAGGTGTGTATTATGATGTTCTGCAGCAGCTGAGGTGGGTATTATAATGATCTGCAGCAGCTGAGGTGGGTATGTATTATGATGTTCTGCAGCAGCTGAGGTGTATGATAATGTTCTACTGCAGCTGATCGGTGTATTATAATGTTCTGCAGCAGCGCTGGTGTGTATTATGAGGTTCTGCAGCAACTGAGGTGCGTCTTATATTGTTCTGCAGAAGCTGAGGTGTGTATTATAATTGTCTGCAGCAGTGGTGGTGTGTGTTATGCTGTTCTGCAGCAGCTTAGGTGTGTATTATGATGTTCTGCAGCAGCTGAGGTGCGCGTTATGAGGTTCTGCAGCAGTAGTGGTGTGTATTATAAGGTTTAGTAGCAGCTGAGGTGTATTATGAGGTTCTGCAGCAGCTGAGGTGTGTATTATGAGGTTCTGCAGCAGCTGAGATGTTTATTATGAGGTTCTGCAGCAGCTGTGGTGTGTATTATGAGGTTCTTCAGCAGCTGAGGTGTGTATTATGAGGTTCTGCAGCAGCTGAGGTGTGTATTATGAGGTTCTGCAGCAGCTGAGGTGTGTATTATGAGGTTCTGCAGCAGCTGAGGTGTGTATTATGAGGTTCTGCAGCAGCTGAGATGTTTATTATGAGGTTCTGTAGCAGCTGTGGTGTGTATTATGAGGTTCTTCAGCAGCTGTGGTGTGTATTATGAGGTTCTGCAGCAGCTGAGGTGTGTATTATGAGGTTCTGCAGCAGCTGAGGTGTGTATTATGAGGTTCTGCAGCGGCTGAGGTGTGTATTATGAGGTTATGCAGCAGCTGAGGTGTGTATTATGAGGTTCTGCAGCAGCTGAGATGTTTATTATGAGGTTATTCAGCAGCTGAGGTGTGTATTATGAGGTTCTGCAGCAGCTGAGGTGTGTATTATGAGGTTCTGCAGCAGCTGTGGTGTGAAGTATTATGGACTATAGTTTACAAAAAGGTATTTTGAGTAATTTAAAATGAAAATACGGTGTATTTGTACCTGTTTTAGTCATGGTGGTCATTGAGACACATTTCTTTTCATCCCCAGTGCAGTCTATATTGGCGCTTGATTCACAAGACGTCCCCTTCTCAGTGCTGCAAGCTTTACAGGAAACGCCGTTCTTTTCCGTTTTTTTTGTTGGGACTTTAGAAGGAATATAAAGAATATAATATTGTGTAACACAGTCATTGACCGCCCAGGGCTCTATTCTGTGGCTGAATGACTTGGCTATATTAACCCCAAATGCAAAAATCATCTAAACATATAAAACATAGAAACCATTAATTTCAATAGAGAATACATTTCCCCTCTCCGATCAATATCGCTGATCTCCCTGGCGGTCGGGGTGGGGGATGTATATAAAGTTCAATCATTGTATAATAAAAAGTTCTTCAATTTGCTAATCCCTATCCCCAGAATTTTAGAGTAGCCCCACCTTGAGCCGTCTACAAATCATGGAGAAATGAACCCCTGCTTTCTCAGAAAGTTTTAATTTCTAGGTGTACTGTTCCTTTAAGAGGTACTTACCCTTTGGTGTTGGGGGGGAGCAGTTACTGGTGTGGCAACAAGTGGTGCTGATTATTCTTCCACCGAAATCTGTGGTCAGACTTCCAGAATAAGTGCACATATCATTTTTTCCACAATACTGTCTGGACAGCAAGATTTCTTTTCCATCTACAAATAGAATAAAGAGGAACATGTGACATAGAAGAAACAGATTTTACCGGGGCATAGGGGGCTGCAGAGGCGTAAGTTGAAATTTCTGGGCCAATGCAAAATTGATATCAGGAGCCCCACGTACCATAATACTGGAGACTTCTTATGTAACAGAGAAGGTCTTTGGCCCCTTCGGGCATAACGGCCAAGGGTTCGATTGCTACCTCTGCACCCTCTAAAGGTTTTACAGGGGGCTGTCGAGATGGCTATCAAACCCTGGCCATGGAGCCTGAGAAAGCCCAATTGCTATGACACATAAAAGTATTATAAATGGCCCATAATACCTTGCGGGCCCTGGTACAAAATGTGCATTGGGGTCCAGGAGCAACAAGTTATGTGTCTGGCAACAACTTTTGAGCCAAATGTATAAATTAGTCAATAAGGTCAGTGATGACCATGGCCGTTGGCCAACTAGATATGTGGAGTTGAGTTGCCCTCTCAACAATGGGCGAGTTTCCCGACCATATTTTAGAGACCCAACCGGCAATCAGCTGACATTGCTGTGGATGTTAAAGAGGCTCTGTCACCAGATTTTGCAACCCCTATCTGCTATTGCAGCAGATAGGCGCTGCAATGTAGATTACAGGAACGTTTTTATTTTTAAAAAACGAGCATTTTTGGCCAAGTTATGACCATTTTTGTATTTATGCAAATGAGGCTTGCAAAAGTCCAACTGGGCGTGTTTAAAGTAAAAGTACAACTGGGCGTGTATTATGTGTTACATCGGGGCGTTTTTACTACTTTTACTAGCTGGGCGATCTGATGAGAAGTATCATCCACTTCTCTTCAGAACGCCCAGCTTCTGGCAGTGCAGACACAGCCGTGTTCTCCAGAGATCAAGCTGTGACGTCACTCACTTCCTGCCCCAGGTCCTGCATCGTGTCGGACGAGCGAGGACACATCGGCACCAGAGGCTACAGATGATTCTGCAGCAGCATCGGCGTTAGCAGGTAAGTCAATGTAGCTACTTACCTGCAAACGCTGATGCTGCTGCAGAATCAACTGTAGCCTCTGGTGCCGATGTGGCCGACACGATGCAGGACCTGTGAGTGACGTCAAAGATCTGCACTGCCAGAAGCTGGGCGTTCTGAAGAGAAGTGGATGATACTTCTCGTCAGAACGCCTAGCTAGTAAAAGTAGTAAACACGCCCCGATGTACGCACATAATACACGCCCCGATGTACGCACATAATACACGCCCAGTTGGACTTTTACTTTAAACACACCCACTTGGACTTTTGCAAGCCTCATTTGCATAAATACAAAAATGGTCATAACTTGGCCAAAAATGCTCGTTTTTAAAAAAATAAAAACGTTACTGTAATCTACATTGCAGCGCCTATCTGCTGCAATAGCAGATAGGGGTTGCAAAATCTGGTGACAGAGCCTCTTTAAGTCAGGCCACACATTTCCTCTGCAGCGGCCACTGCTGGAGAAATGTAGTATTACATGGTGGTCGCTAAAATAAAAGGGTGACCATGTAATATGCGGCTGGGCTGAGTCCTCCAGAGTGGGAGCTTCTCATGCATAGTGCCACTCCACTCTCCCTGATTGAGTGGTCCCAAGTGTGGAATTCACCTCTACGGTGTCCGTATTCCCTAATAGTTATACGGACAGGTGTTACCTTTATGAGACAACCTCTACTGAATATTACAATATTATTTACAGTTATGTTTTATGGCTTACCTTTAGTGTCATTCTCTAATGTTGCGACACAGACATTAAAATCTGGAGGACAAGTTACTATGCTTCCTTGGCAGGGTTTGCCACCTACTCCAAAACATTCTAAACATGACAGAGAAAAGCCTGAAATATATAAATGATGAGGATTAAGACAATATAATTTCAGAGATCAACATTGGTTTTAATTCCCCATACTTGGGGCTTCTTAACCCCCCTGTCCTATAAACTATTATGTTTTAGAATGTTTAAAAAAATGGTTTACTTGCAATACCCAATTTGACCACATGGTGTGCTGTTACATGTAAACATGACCTTCAACAACTTAAAAAATACAAAAGTCCAGGCAAAACTGAACAGTTTATGCAACACAGATTTTACGCCAACTTCAAGGACTGAGGGGGCAGTGCATGACACGGATTCAAAGAACATCAAAAAGAGAATCCTTGTATGATGCACTACCCCAGTCACCCTGCACTAGGCATAGTTTTCCCTGCACTGTTTCTTTGAATTATTTTAAGATGTTCATGGTCATATTTACATGTAACAGCTCACCGTGTGGTCAAGAGTGGTATTGCAAATAAAACATATTTGAGATTTGTTTTAAACAATTTTCTAAACTGCCACCTAGTGGTGACAATTACAATTTTATACTCCGAATAACACAAATAAATACAGTGAAATTGAAGTCCATGAGTCATTCTTTTCCATCAATTTGCTAGAATTACTATTTAGATGTTTCCTAGTTACTTCATATTCTGAGATAGTGGGGGTGACAACCCATATGACTGTAATTGACACTCCCACTGGGGCTGTCACATAGCTAAACCTGCAATCACTATATAATTAGAAACAATAGCACCAGGAAAGTTGGGTAACAACCCCTGGGGCAACTATAATGAAACCCATATTGTTAAGCTTTGATACGTTTTTTTTTATTATCGATGTATTTAAAGAAGTTGTCCCATTTGTGCAACTCCCCCTATAGATAAGAACCTGCTGGAAATCAGCTAATTCAGTGTGGCAGTTTAATCTCCCCTTGCGATCATCTGTTAATTTCAAACAGGCTCACATTTCTCCTGCAGTGGCCACTACAGGCAAAATATGGTATTACATGGTATTCATTCAAATGAATGGCTGACCATATAAAGCATTATTGTGCAGAATCATTCAAAGCAGGAGAATAGCATTTGTAGCAGCTCTGGGTCATAGAGGGATATCCTGAGCAGGGGACCCTCTTCTACGATGTCCTAATAGGGCTCATGGAAAGCGGTTGCCAACCCCTTCAACCCATACTTGATCGAGTTGTATGAGATTTTAGAACAGGCTCTGATTTCTCTCCTGAAACAGCGCCCCTTTTGTCCATAGGTTGTGATTGGTATTTCAACTTAACAAAACTCACTTTTTTAACCCTTTAAATTGACAGTAAATTGGTAAAGACTGGTATCTCGATTGGGCTCCTCCTAATAATATGAGAGTAGCCGAGTAATGTCTTGTTTCATCTCACCCCTCTACTCTGCCTGCATAGCTTATACTGTATAGCAATTAGTAACGGATTGCTTTCCACTGTAAATAGGGTTTTGGCCATAGAGGGGATGACATTCCTCTGCTAGAGTTACTTGCCAGTGTTTCTAAATTTAATCCACGCTCTAGAAGAATAACGGGGGCTCGGATTTTAGAGTTAACCAGTGAGAGACTGCGCAGAATAAAGAACCAACTGATGTGTCAGATTTTCCTTAAATTTAAGCCAAGTCGTAGACAAAAATGGAAAGGAACGTTTTTGTTTTTTTCTTAAGGGGTGGAACTTTCTAGCTCCTAAGATCCAAGTACGGAATAACCTTCTAAAAATGTCGCAAAACTTGTATAGAAAAAAAATGTTGCTTAATGAAATGCAAAAGATCATGAAAATAAATGCCGATCTTTTATTTTTTATCAAGTTAAATAAAAAGTTTTCGAATTTATCCGTTTTTTTGCAACTTTTTTTTACAAGTTGTTAACTTGTTGCCAAATCAACTACATCGTTAGTTTTGCCAAATCAACTACTAGATTTTTAGATTTTTGAGAAAAGTTTAAATACAATGTAGATACAATTAAATTATTTCAACTTTTTGATTTTAGGTTTTTGATTTAAAATAAATAAATAGAAAAATTCAGACATCGAGTTAAATAGTTACTTACTTGTAGTTACCAGGGTGGAGAGGATGAAGGAAAGCAGGAGTGCGGTGCTGTCCATGATTCCAGGAGGATTATATGAGAACAACTGCGCGACCCACAGCAGACGTCTGTTATTTCTTTTTTTTTTTTTCAGAAACCAGGGCGTTGGTTTCCCAAAATGACTCAGATGTGTCTACTGTATGTGTGTCTTAGTCTTCTTATAGTCAAAAAGGAAACTCAAAGAAATACAAATAATTTCATTTGTTTCCTGTGCAGAGTGATGACTCACAGAGTTGATATAATGCAGGAGGTCTATCTGCAGTCCCATGTAAAAGTGCATTATGAGATAAAGATGCGTTGAATAAAATAACAAACTCAGCTCTGCTACATCTGTATTTCTTGGAACTCACCTAATAATTCGGAATTTGGTTTTGGAGGCACAGAGTTAGTAGTAAATTAAGGTACATGTAATAAATATATAAGTACTGAGCTACCTGACAGTATCCAAAGGCTGGGATTGCTAGTACTGGTCACTGATCACATACAAGTCACCCGAAAAAAACATACTAAGAGCACCTGTAGCTGTTAGATAACACTAAGATAGTACCCACCGGAATATAGCTGGCGCTAGTGACGGAGGACCTGAGCCTGCACATAAGTTGTATATATAGTGATTAAGGTCGTGGTGGTGGTATCTTGTATATAATCCAGAGGGATAGAAGAGTTGAGGAGTAGGTACTGTCATGGAGGGTTTGCCAGGACCGATGGCATCCTACATGCAGTCAGTTCACAGAACAACTTCGTAAAAAAAGAAGTAATATATCACTTCCTGAAGCATTTTACAAGCTAATATTTCCCACTTCCCCTTAACATTTCAAAAAAAGCTTCAAAAATACATCTGAAAATACACTTTGAAAAATCAAAAACACTTTGAACATATGATCTGTCCACAAAGCCTCACTTCCCCCACAGCCAGGTCTCTGCATAGTAATTCTTTGTTAACTGCAGAGGAGCCAATAGAAACAGCTTTCTGCTCTGCTTGTCAGGGAAGGAGCAGAGTCTCTGCAGTAGCATGGCGGTATAACGGAGGACACTACTTCTATTACTTCTTGTCAGTAAAGGAGCATCTTCTCAGGTTGTAGCAGTAGCATGGCAATATAGCTCAGGAGACTCCTTCTTCTCAGCTTGTCAGGGAAGGAGCAGAGCCTCTGCAGTAACATGGCAGTATACAGTGGCGTAACTACCGCTATAGCAGCCGTAGCGGCTGCTACGGGGCCCGCGGCTTGAGGGGGCCCGTGTCGCCCACCGGCACGGGGCCCCACCATGGCCGGAGGCTCCGCTAGCTGCCGCTATGGCTGCTACAGCGTGACGCCACTTAACACTACGGCAGAGCAGGGAGGTATCTCCCCGCTCTGCCATTAAAGGGGTTGTTCCTACATAAGACATGCATCCCCTATCCACAGGATCTCCACAGGACAGGGGATACATGTGTGATTGCTGGCAGCGATAGGGAGAACGAGGGACTGAAAGTCCCCTGAAGTTCTCCATCACAAACCTCAGACTTCCGGGGTCTGTGTCGGCAGCTCCGTAGAAATGAATGGAGCGCCGGTTGCGCTTGTGCGCATGCGTGACCAGTGCTCCTTTCATTTTTCTTGAGCTGCGCAGACGCCGAAAGTGAGAGGTTAGTCATGGAGAACTTCGGGGGACTTTCGTTCTCCCTATCGCTGCCAGCGATCACACATGTATCCCCTATACTGTGGATAGGGGATACATGTCTTTTGTAGGACACACTATAGGTCAGATTTTTTTTGGGGGTTGGGGCTGCATGGCGTTACCTACAGGGGGGCTGTATAGCGTTACCTACAGGGGGGGCTGTATGGCGTTACCTACAGGCGGGGGGCTGTATAGCGTTACATACAGGGGGGGCTGTATGGCACTACCTACAGGGGGGCTGTATGGTGTTCTCTACAGGGGGGCTGTATGGCGTTACCTAAAGAGGTTGGTTCTGTATGGTGTTACCTACGGGGGGCTGTATGGCGTTACCTACAGGGGGGTCTGTATCGCGTTATCTACAGGGGGAGCTGTATGGCGTTACCTACAGGGGGGTCTGTATATCGTTAGCTACAGAGGGGGCTGTATGGCGTTATCTACAGGGGGGCTGTATGATGTTATCTACAGAGGGGGCTGCATGGCGTTATCTACAGAGGGGGCTGCATGGCGTTATCTACAGGGTGGACTGTACGGCGTTATCTACAGGGGGATGTATGATGTTATCTACAGAGGGAGCTGTATGGCGTTATCTACAGGGGGGGCTGTATGGCGTTATCTACAGGGGGGCTGTATGATGTTATCTACAGAGGGGGCTGTATGGCGTTATCTACAGGGGGCTGTATGGCGTTATCTACAGGGGGGCTGTATGATGTTATCTACAGAGGGGGCTGTATGGCGTTATCTACAGGGGGGCTGTATGGCGTTATCTACAGGGGGGCTGTAAAAAAGGGACTATCTACAAGGGGGGGGGGTTGTGTGACACCCATGGGAGGGGGGGGCCCCAGTCAAAGGTTTTCTATGGGGCCCAGTCTTTCCTAGTTATGCCCCTGGCAGTATAACTGAGGAGACTCCTTCTTCCTTGCTTGTCAGGGAAGGAGCAGATTCTCTACAGTAGCATGACAATATAGCTCAGGAGTCTCCTTCTCAGCTTGTCAGGGAAGGAGCAGAGCCTTTGCAGTAACATGGCAGTATAAGTGAGGAGACTCCTTCCTGCTTGTCAGGGAAGGAGCAGATTTTCTACAGCAATATGGCAGTATAACTGAGGAGACTCCTTCTTCCTTCTTGTCAGGGAAGGATCAGATTCTCTACAGTAGCATGGGGGTATAGATGAGGATACTCCTTTATAACTTGTCAGGGAAGGAGCGAAACCTCTACAGTAACATGGCAGTATAACTAAGGAGACTCATTCTCCCTGCTTGTCAGGGAAGGAACAAAGTCCCTGCAGTGGCATGCCGGTATAGCGTAGAATACTCCTTATACTCAGATTTTTGGTTGGGCCCCTGGGGTGTGCACCCATCTATATTTAATATTCTCATGCTGCTGGATGGTGATCTATCTATCTATCTATCTATCTATCTATCTATCTATCTATCTATCTATCTATCTATCTATCTATCTATCTATCTATCTATCTATCTATCTATCTATATGGAGTTATCTACAGGGGGGCTGTATGGAGTTATCTACAGGGGGGCTGTATGGCGTTCTCTACAGGTCTACAGGGGGGGGCTGTATGGCGTTATCTACATTGGGGCTGTATGGTGTTCTCTACATAGGGGGTGTATGGCGTTATCTACAGGGGGCTGTATGGCGTTATCTACAGGGCGGGCTGTATGGCGTTATCTACAGGGTCGGCTGTATGGCGTTATCTACAGTGGGGTCTGTATGGCGTTATCTACAGGGTGGGCTGTATGGCATTATCTACAGGGGGCTGTATGGCGTTATCTACAGGGGGGCTGTATGATGTTATCTACAGAGGGGGCTGTATGGCGTTAACTACAGGGGGGCTGTATGGCGTTATCTACAGGGGGGGGCTGTATGATGTTATCTACAGAGGGGGCTGTATGGTGTTATCTACAGGGGGGCTGTAAAAAAGGCACTATCTTCAAGGGGGGTTGTGTGAAACCCAGGGGAGGGGGGGGGGCCCAGTCAAAAGTTTAGTATGGGGCCCAGTCTTTCCTAGTTACGCCCCTGGCAGTATAACTGAGGAGACTCCTTCCTGCTTGTCAGGGAAGGAGAAGATTCTCTACAGTAGCATGGCAATATAGCTCAGGAGACTCCTTCTTCTCAGCTTGTCAGGGAAGGAGCAGAGCCTCTGCAGTAACATGGCAGTATAAGTGAGGAGACTCCTTCCTGCTTGTCAGGGAAGGAGCAGATTCTCTACAGTAATATGACAGTATAACTGAGGAGACTCCTTCTTCCTTCTTGTCAGGGAAGGATCAGATTCTCTACAGTAGCATGGGGGTATAGATGAGGATACTCCTTTATCACTTGTCAGGGAAGGAGCGAAGCCTCTACAGTAACATGGCAGTATAACTAAGGAGACTCATTCTCCCTGCTTGTCAGGGAAGGAACAAAGTCCCTGCAGTGGCATGCCGGTATAGCGTAGAATACTCCTTATACTCAGATTTTTGGTTGGGTCCCTGGGGTGTGCACCCATCTATATTTAATATACTCATGCTGCTGGATGGTGGTCTATCTATCTATCTATCTATCTATCTATCTATCTATCTATCTATCTATCTATCTATCTATCTATCTATCTATCTATCTATCTATCTATCTATCTATCTATCATCTATCTATCTATCTATCTATCTATCTATCTATCTATCTATCTATCTATCTATCTATCTATCTATCTATCTATCTATCTATCTATCTATCTATCTATCTATCTATCTCTCTCTATCTATCTCTCTGTCTGTCTGTCTGTCTCTCTATCTATCTATCTATCTAGACCTTGCGGTGGTTTCACCTAGAACGCTTTAGTGTCCCACTCTAGTGTCCTTTAATTTTATCAATAACGGAAAATTAACGTAAGCAAGGTTCACACTTATTTTATATATTTATATATATTTATTACCCAACATAATATGATTCCAGTTGTATTCGAAAGCTGTGCACACAACATATATTAACTCAAATTGGTCCCAAAAGGGGATCACATTCAGATCCTGTTCTCATCTACTCAATGGAATTTAATTTACCCATGAATGTTTTTGGAGAAGAACATTTACACTCTGTTGATCTGGTTGAAGTCCATGGTTTTTATATGACCCATAGCAGCCTATTCTGGTTCCAATTAAGGTTAGAGAAGGAACAGAAACATCTAAGTGGTTACTTTCGTAAAGATTTTAACATTTCTTCCAACTAGGATTTTCTTACACCCCCCACCCATAACAGATCTCGATGGCTATTTGACCATTTCATCTCTCTGTCTAATGCACGAATCTTGAACTTTTTGACTTTTTGAATTTTTTTTATACTATATGTGAAGATAATTCTTGAGATATTCCACATTGGAACCTGCTGTTTAGTCGAATGTAAACTGTTTCTTCTACATTATGCTATTTTAAGGTTAGAAGGCACTAAAATATTTTTGGGGATATTTTTGGATGTAATAGCTAAAAACGTTACATGATGCTTATCAGGTTATATTATATGTCTACTATCTCTATTCTTCACAAGTTTCAAACAAATTCAGCAAGTTTGAAAATACAGTACTTTGCTTTATTATTGTGCCCTAATTTTTCATTATATGATGTTTTTGTCTCCATTCACATTCAAAGCAAAGGTAAAGATTCTGCTTGTTGTCACTCAGACTATGTCTCTGGTTTAAACAGACAGCTATATGGCAGCTTAGCATTACCTGTCACACTGTGATGTGAGCTTGCACAATGCACTGCCCTATATTTACAGGAAATCTGTAGATTTTTTTTAACTAGCTTTGGATGTGAATGGAGAAAAAGCAAAAATCATCACAAAACCAATCAATAGTAAGTAAAACAAAGTTACTCTAAAGATTGTTATACGTCAGTAGTTTTGCACTGTTATTCTCGATATATTAATATTATACAGGGGGGGGGATATGTAGACAGGCTTCACGTGGTTGTTGTACACTTGGAAAACAGGGTGACAGTAAGGACAAGCAATAATAAACTGTTGTGGAGACAGTCACTTTCATTTGAGCATGTAAAACTGGTTTTCACTTGGGTGGTATTTAACGTTTTTTCTATTACTTGGATATCACACATCTCTTGGGTGGTGCAACCTCGTAAGGCGGCTCCATGGGGGTGTCCTCCTGCAGATAAAAAAAAATAATATGTGTGTAATGATAGGGGTAGGGAAACGGACAAGTGAGCCCTAATCTACCCGCCACTCTGTCCCTGCCTACTTGCAACGACCCGCCCTAGGCGACGGGGTACAACTGGGCGGCGGTCCCTACACTCAGTAAGTGCACAAGACAAACATACAAGGGAATATAAAGCAAAGGGAAAGGGGCAGTTGCCCACGGCAACACCATGAGCAACAGAGTGGTGAACGAGCAAAGTCAAACCAGGAGAGCACGGGGTACCAAACGCAGAGCAGAAGAGTAGTCAGAAAGCCAGGGTCAGTATGGAGCAGGATCAAGTAGTTAGGAGCTGTAGCTGGGCCAGGAAACCACACGGAAAGGATCACAAGCAAGGAGGAATAGGAAAGGCAGGTATAAATAGACAGAGGGCGGGAGCTAGCTGAGTCTGGCCAGGCTGCGATAGGCTCTCCCACTCCTAAGCCTGCCAGCCTGAGTGGTGGAAGCTGGATTCAGTCTCAGAGAGATAGACTCAGGTGAAGACTGGTTACCTATGGAAGTGAACCCCGAAGCTGTGCCTGGCAGATCCTTTACAATGTGTATCTTTTAATCTAATTTTATAGGTAAATATCCAAAAATAAAAAATGCACTCTCACTGGAGAACTTGGCACATTAGTGCATTAAATTATTTGAATAGGTTCCATGTAGTGTCTCATTTCTCCTGTGGTGGCGCTGCTGGGAAACTGAACACTTGTTGCCAAGTTCCCCCACAGATTACAGCTGATCCCTGAAGGTCCCAGGAGTAGGGTACCATGTTATCAGCCTTTTTTTGGTCTAAAGGTCAAGTTGTCCATACAACATTTACATTGCCCAGTGTCCCCATTATCACATACATTCAACTGTGTATTAATCTTGTCAGACAGTAAGGGTGGGGTGCACTATGGAAAGGTCGGTGGATATACAAAACGACTAATCTTTTTCTATTACCAATAGGAGGTGTCGGAGGTGTTCGGTAGTCCACATAAACATGAGATAGAAAGAGTCAGAGACCTAAGGATCCAGGAGTGTAATGTGTATGCCGGTGGACTGGCATTGTTTGGCATATGTAGGATAGAGATACAGATTTTAGGGCAAGATAGAAGTTAATCAGTGTGCTAGTTAGACAGGCAGCCATTGCTGTGAGTCAGTGCTGCTGCAACTATACAATTCTTACATTAATTTATGAATCACCAATCTTCATCACATGATTCACAAATCTTCTTCAATAATATTTATGCTGGTGCCGATAGCAGGTCATTGCCTTCTGAAACAGACGTCACAGACGTGCTGTCAGTCACTAATTGTTTTGCATGTATCTGTTACGTTGCTGGTGCTCAAGACCGCAACACCAGACAATCACTATCAAAACTGACAGAAAACAAATGGCACAAGTAAATCTCCAATGGATGAGAATAACTGAACACCGAAGGTAGTAGAAGATAGAGACAATGTATAAATGGAGTGGATGGCAGATGAATAGTATGCAAGCAGTTAACAGGTGAAT
Source organism: Rhinoderma darwinii (assembly GCF_050947455.1). Lineage (NCBI taxonomy): Eukaryota > Metazoa > Chordata > Amphibia > Anura > Rhinodermatidae > Rhinoderma > Rhinoderma darwinii. Next base: position 100,350,049 of record NC_134696.1, on the reverse strand, counting down.
AGACAGTGGGCAAGAATTTTCAGCACTCAATGAACCTATCTGAATACTATCCCACAGTAGGGTAAGACAACAGCTTGCCAGCAGACCAAACACACAGGAAAGGCAAACAAACCAGTGAAACAACTGGTGATACCCAAAAACCACTATACAAAAACTAGATCTCTCAGAGGACCAACAGGTTCCATGATACAAACAAACACATAGACAATAAAAAAGTCACCAACAAGATTCTGGAAAGAGTTTAGCACATGCCAGAAACAGTATAACCAGCACCGGAGTAATCCAGACCTGAAGTATACATAGGCACAAGAAAAGTAATCCGCCCTAATTAACCAGGCAAAGCTAAATGAAGACCATATCCAGACTCAGACTAAAGGCATTGCCTAGCAATGCCCAAAAACAGAGATAACAGAAATAATTGATTAGCAGCGGTCCTGTGTGATTTCTGAATTTCACTAATTTAATATAAACTATAGATCTTGTGGACAGAATAACTGGCGCAGGCTCAGCTGTGCCTCATTTAAAAAAAATGGCTGTTAAATGAGAAAGTGGCACTGGATGGGGTAATGTAAGAGGAAACATCTGTGCCACTTCATCCACCAATAAGAATTCGGGTGGCTGCGGTGCAAGTAGCAGCAGCAACACTGTTGGCACTAGCTGTCCGGCCAGTAGTAGCAGGCCACAGTTGTCCATTGCCTCTGATAGGCGTATTATTGTGGAGGTAGCGTATGACATTATGGAACGGATGGCTTACTCATCATCTCAGTCACAGTCTCTGACACTGGGACTTTGTGCCAGTGTTCAGCGCATTTCTCCTGGTCCTCCTCCTCTTTTCCAGTTATTCTGCAGCACAATAGAAGCAATTGGTGGTAGTGGTGGCATTGGCACTGGTAGCCATGGTGGTGGCATTCGGGAAATATATAGAGATGGGAATCATGAGGTGTAGCAAGGAACCCATGACATATCATAGTCTGAGAAAAGTAGCGGGAATGATGATGATGACAATGATGATGATTGTATGTTGGATAGGACCTGGGAACCGGATCAGGGGGAAGAGAATGTGCTGACATCAGAGGAGGAGGGGGCACTAAAGAGCAGAGCCGACATACGGGCAAAAATTCAAAACCTGCTAGGGGCAGATCGGAGTCCACCGTGGTCAGCTGTTGTTGGTGTAGGCTTAAAAGATGTCAAACCTTGGGCAAGCTGATGGAAATGGCGGCAGAAATGTTGCAAGCGTTGCTGGTGGTGGCTTTGTGTGTGCATCTATTGTGTGGGAATTTCTCATGTCCAACGCCCTCCTGGTCTTGCAGCGACAGAACGGTCTGCCTTTGTGCCGCTTGATCTGCGAAGTTCCAACTTGCTAGATATCCTGGATCGTCTGTACGAGCATTGTAAAGTGGTCAAGGATTACATCATGCACCAGACCACCAACGCAGGGAGCATGTGCTATTTTGAGCTAGTGACATCTCATCGGGGACGTGGGTTGCCTACTCAGACTCTCGAAGAGGCCACCAGATTTGTGAGTAAGGACAACAGCAGCATCAATGTCATCCCCTCATATTCATTTTGGAGCCAACGCTCACACTGATGCAACAGGAGATGCAGGAGTAACAGCTTCCACATCTTGCTTGCCGTCCTGTGCCTGTTGGGGACCCGCATGGACAATATCACGTGCAATTGGAAGTGGAGGAAGATGATGAGCTAGGACTTGAGGAGGATAAGGAGGAGGACATGTAGTCTTCAAAGGCACAGCTAGGGGACCAGGCTGACACTCATTGAGGCAGACGATGATGATGACGCTGGCCATAACCAACCATTGTAGAGCGACATTCTGGTGAGCACAGCAGGCGGAATGCTTGGTTGCTTAGCGCCGATTACGTATCATTAGCATCAAGCAACGGGATGACTATTAGATCGCCACCCTCCCTATAAAAGCAAAATTAGGGACTTTTTCCCTGCCTCCGAGAGGGAGGCAAAATTAGTGTATTACCAGGATACTCTCTGTGTCCAGATTGCCGCAGCTTTCGCCGAGCAGACACCTTCCGGCCACATGTCTGGCCATTCCTCCTTGAGCTGCCTTTACTTTTATGTGACGCCCATCAGCACATGGATACGCACCGCCCGAAGAAGTAGTATCAGCCATACATGACAGTGAGGACTGACTGTATATCACTGGCCCAATGATGCAGTCCTAGAAGACTTCAGACTGTCATACATTACTTTTCAGGGCATTTATCATTTGCCACAAATTATTTCGGACCAAATTGAATCTGACGGCCAGTTTGACTGAAACAGACCAGAAAATAATTTCAGGAAGTTTTCTCATCTCTACTCATAATATGACTGGAACAAGCAGCCGAACGCAAGTCTGTAGCTCAAGTGGAAGATTCAGTTAAGGACTGTCATCCTCGGTGTTCTCCAAAAACTTCACCAACCCCAAAGTTGAAAGGTATCAATGCTTGGAGGTGTGAACATTGCAGCTATCATCATACTTATCTTTGAAGGTCTTACCTGTAGCATATATATGCCGGACCATACATCGTGTCTCCTCCTTGGTGCAGTTCATGAAGATGTTACAATCACAGGTTTTAGAGTTGGAAGCATAGCAGGATTTACATCTTAGCCCATTGCTTTTAAATTTTTCATCTTTAGAAGCAGGTTTATCTGGTGGAACTTACGGTAAAAGAAAAAAAATGAAACAGAGAAAAATTACTGATCAACTTTCAAAACTAAGTATGATAAAACAGCAGTTTTCATATTGGCCACTAGATGTCAGCAGAACAGTTCATACTACAGATCCTTCCTTTACAGTCTACAGTAAAACAATGTTATCTCCTTATTTTCACTGGTAAAGTTGGCCATACATTAGTGATTTCAGACTTGTCGTCCACGTTTGGTCTGCGAAGGATGTCATTTTGTATGATAGCGCCATAAGAGAAAAATGACAAAGAAGTGATCGATCTCGATCTTGATCTGTGGCCTGGTCCTGGCTTCTAGTAATGGAATGCAGATATGTCGTTAAACGACTTTTCAAAGACAACACTTGACAACGACCCAAAAAGCCGAACCGGCAGATCAACTTTTTACAGAAATTTGCTCGTTTATGTTAGCTGAAAATGGTTTATATCAGCGTTTTCTGCCATCCAAAATCTCTAGTGTATGGTCCTCAGAGAGTACAATTTGTCACACACAATTGTACCGTGTCCATCGTGCGATCAGATGCTGCTGCTATGAATTATTCCTCTATCGTTCCATTACCACTTACTGGTGGGGACGAGGGGAGTACACTTGTCAGTTTCGCAGCAGGTCGCGTTAGTCTTCAGTATACCTTTTTCAAAACGCACAGTCCCAGTCTTATGTTGTGAACAGTTGCCACAGAGTCTCATGAAGAAAGAAGTTTCCCTTGCACCTGTGTAAAACATTAAAATAATTAGTGACGCCATCAATAGATGAGTGTGATTCACCGGGGACGTATCAAATAAAGCTGTATAACATGACATAATATATCGAGCTGCTTTATAAAAGGGGGGTTTATGTGTGGCGCTTACATTACATAAAGAAATTACCTAATAACATTTATTTATCTATCTGCCATTCTGACTGTCTCATGCCCATGGCCGCGGGCCGTCAGGCTCATTCACCTCCTGACGCCCGCAGCCATGGATCTGTGAGTGCTGGTCCCCATCTCCTCCTCAGGAGACGCCAGCGCTCACTACCGCTTCTCCCGGCCGGGTCCTGTAGGGTGTGCTGGCACGCTTGTGCCCGCTCTTAAAGGGCCAGGGTGCGCACCTGAATTCAAGTTCAAAATTAGCCCATGAGCACCTTGGACTATAAGAGGGGCCCAGCCCCTTCCTGCCTTGCCTGAGCCTTGTTGTCGTTATCCTAGTCTGTCTATGCAAATGGTCTCCGAAGTGTTTTCCAGTTCCCAGTGTTTCCCGTTCCTGCTACCTGTAACCTGTATCCTGTGCTATCCTGGTCAAGTGCCGTGTTGAGCTGAAGTCGTGCTGTGCTGCATACCACACCTGTCCTGCTACACAATGCCTGGCGCCTGGATGCTGCCTAGTCCCAGCCGAGCCTGTCTTGCTACTGTCTGAGCTACCACTGGTACATTATAAGAAACAATAGACTGTGACCTGTGTCCTGTTGGGCAGCAGCCATACCATCAAGGCAGTACAGCCCAGTGGGTCCATGAACCCAATGTGACAGTCTCCCTCTCTCTCTCTCTCTCTTTCAGGATTTTCTTAAGGGGGAAGGGCGTAATTTAGCCCGTCCTCATCTAGCCCAGACAGTAGTGTATAAAGGTACTGGCTGGGCCACCTTCTCTTCTCGGCTCCATCTGAGCTCGCCCCCCTTCTGCTCCCTCATCTACCCAGTGCCCAATTACTTCATGGCACAGGCGCTTCTTGCTTTAGGTTTCTTACAGCAACTTTACAAAGATCTTCTCCCTTCCTTGGCACTCGGTGAGAGACGCAAATCTGTGTAGCCGTGTACACCAATGATATTTTATACATATAATATAAAGTGATCTAAATTAACATGTGTAATAAAATAAAATAAAATAAAGGTATTTTGCACTTTTTTTTGTATTTTCTGAAAAAAAAGTGACTTCTCCTAATTGAATCTTCCTTTTTATTGTGACTATTGTAATTAGCGGGTTCAGTTCCGCGGCCTGATGTCCTCACCTTCAGGAAGTCATTAGCTCGGTAATGTGTGTTCTTTCTTTTTTTAATGTTTCCTGTTTCTTACTAATTATTTCCAGATCTCAAACCACTTAGATGAAAAAAAGAAGAATTTACAGATAGAGATGCCAGGTGTGTTTGATACTGAGGGTATAATAAGGGCACGGCGTGGCAGAAACACAATAGAAACATTATTCTTACTCCAAAAGAAAGAAGAAAGAAAATAATAATGAGGGTGAGGCCAGATGTGGTGGGGGGGGGGGGGGGGGGGGGCGACATGCTGGTGCTGAGGACTTGCCATGGGTTTAATTGAAAACATTGAAACCCGCATGAAAAAAATTGCATGTTCTGATTTCTCCCCAGAATTTGTCCACTACTTGTGGATGAGATTTTAAAAATCTTATCACTACCCTGACATGGACACATGGAATGACATAGTTTTGTAAGTAAGTACACACTAATATACACTTATGCATACACACAAGCACATACATTGCATTAACACGTACACATATACAGACATACACAACCTGTACACACAATTATACACAAACATGTAGATAAAAAACTATATAAACACACATACAAAAATGCACACACACACACACACACACACACACACACACACACACACACACACACACACACACACACACACACAGTACCCAGAGATACATATGTACAGCCATACATTGATATTCACTTGTACAAACATACACACATATAAAGAAATATGTATATACAAATATATATCTATATATATATGTCTATCTATCTATCTATCTATCTATCTATCTATCTATCTATCTATCTATCTATCTATCTATCTATCTATCTATCTATCTATCTATCTATCTATCTATCTATCTATCTATCTCATATCTATCTATCTATCTCATATCTATCTATCTATCTATCTATCTATCTATCTATCTATCTATCTATCTATCTATCTATCTATCTATCTATCTATCTATCTATCTATCTATCTATCTATCTAACTATCTATCATCTATCTATCTATCTATCTATCTATCTATCTATCTATCTATCTATCTATCTATCTATCTATCTATCTATCTATCTATCTATCTATCTATCTATCCATCTCATATCTATCTATCTATCTATCTATCTATCTATCTATCTATCTATCTATCTATCTATCTATCTATCATCTATCTATCTATTTATCTATCTATCTATCTATCTATCTATCTATCTATCTATCTATCTATCTATCTATCTATCTATCTCATATCTATCTATCTATCTATCTATCTATCTATCTATCTATCTATCTATCTATCTATCTATCTATCTATCTATCTATCTATCTATCTATCTATCTATCTATCTATCTATCTATCATCTTGTAAAGGATCTGCCAGGCACAGCTTCGGGGTTAACTCCCAGAACTAATAAGTCAGCACCTGAGAATACATCCCTGAGACTGACTCCTGCTTCCACCATTCAGGCTGGCAGGCTTAGGAGTGGGAGAGCCTATCGTAACCTGGCCAGACTCAGCTAGCTCCCGCCCTCGGTCTATTTAAGCCTGCACTTCCTGTCCCTCGGTGCTTGTGGTTCTTTCCTTGTGGTTTCCTGGCCCAGCTACAGCTCCTGCTATTTTTGATCCTGCTCCATACAGACCCTGGCTTACCGACTACTCTTCTGCTTTTCGTTTTGTACCTCGCACACTCCTGGCTTGACTCGGCTCGTTCACCACACTGGTTGCTCACGGTGTTGCCGTGGGCAACGGCCCCTTTTCCTTGCTTGTGTTCCTTTGTATGTTTGTCGTGTTTGTCGTGCACTTACTGAGCGCAGGGACCGCCGCCCAGTTGTACCCCGTCGCCTAGGGCGGGTCGTTGCAAGTAGGCAGGGACAGAGTGGTGGGTAGATTAGGGCTCACTTGTCCGTCTCCCTACCCCCTGCCATTACATAATCACAAGCCCATACCTAGTCTACCCCTGGTCCCTGACACCACTATGGACCCCCGTGAGACCCTGGCTCAGCAAATGCAGGGTCTCTCCCTACAGGTCCAGGCCCTGGCTCAGAGGGTCAACCAGCCTGATGCTACCCTGGTAGTTCCCCTCACCGCACCTCTTGAACCCCACCTCAAGTTGCCCGACCGGTTCTCAGGGGACCGGAGGGCTTTTTTCTCCTTTCGGGAGAGTTGTAGGCTTTACTTTCGTTTAAAGCCTCATTCCTCAGGTTCTGAGAGCCAGCGGGTGGGTATAATTATGTCCCGGCTCCAGGAAGGGCCCCAAGAGTGGGCCTTCTCCTTGGCTCCTGACGCCCCTGAACTTTCCTCCGTTGATTGTTTCTTTTCTGCTCTCTGACTTATTTATGACGAGACTGACAGGACTGCCTTTGCCGAGAGTCAGCTGGTGACCTTAAGTCAGGGTAAGAGACCTGTTGAGGAGTATTGCTCTGACTTTCGGAAGTGGTGCGTAGCTTCTCGGTGGAATGACCCTGCCTTAAGGTGCCAGTTTAGGTTGGGTCTGTCGAATGCCCTGAAAGACCTGCTAGTTAGCTATCCCTCTTCTGACTCCCTAGACCAGGTTATGGCTTTAGCGGTACGACTTGACCGACGTCTCAGGGAACGACAACGTGAACGTTTATGTGTTTTCTCCTCCGACTCCCCCATGATGCCTCCCGAAGCTCCGTTGCTTCGTTCCTCCCCGAAATATTCAGAGATACCTATGCAACTCGGGGCCTCCGTGTCCCCCCAACAACGTAGAGAATTCCGCAGGAAGAATGGTCTCTGCTTCTACTGTGGGGACGACAAGCATCAAGTGAACAACTGTCCTAAGCGTAAGATTGCTGTAATGACCGGGGGGTAGGGAAACGGACAAGTGAGCCCTAATCTACCCGCCACTCTGTCCCTGCCTACTTGCAACGACCCGCCCTAGGCGACGGGGTACAACTGGGCGGCGGTCCCTGCACTCAGTAAGTGCACGACAAACACGACAAACATACAAGGGAATACAAGCAAGGGAAAGGGGCAGTTGCCCACGGCAACACCGTGAGCAACCAGAGTGGTGAACGAGCCGAGTCAAGCCAGGAGTGTGCGAGGTACCAAACGAAGAGCAGAAGAGTAGTCAGTAAGCCAGGGTCTGTATGGAGCAGGAACAAAATAGAAGGAGCTGTAGCTGGGCCAGAAAACCACACGAAAAAGAATAACAAGCAAGGAGGAACAGGAAATGCAGGTATAAATAGACAGAGGGCGGGAGCTAGCTGAGTCTGGCCAGGCTGCGATAGGCTCTCCCACTCCTAAGCCTGCCAGCCTGAGTGGTGGAAGCTGGAGTCAGTCTCAGGGATGTAGATTCAGGTGCTGACTGATTAATTAAGGGAGTTAACCCCGAAGCTGTGCCTGGCAGATCCTTTACAGTACCCCCCCTTTTATGAGGGGCAACCGGACCCTTTCTAAGTGGACCTGGCTTACTGGGGAAACGCAGGTGGAACCTCCTGACCAATACCCCAGCGTGAACATCCCGGGCGGGTACCCAAGTCCTCTCCTCGGGCCCGTAACCTCTCCAATGGACCAGGTACTGGAGGGAGCCTTGGACCATCTTGCTGTCCACAATCCTGGCCACCTCGAATTCCACCCCCTCAGGGGTGAGGACGGGAACAGGAGGTCTCCTCGAGGGAGCCAAGGACGGGGAGCAGCGTTTAAGGAGGGAGGCATGAAACACGTCGTGTATACGAAAAGACGGGGGTAACTCCAGCCGGAAGGAGACAGGATTGAGGACCTCAATGACGTTATACGGCCCAATAAACCGGGGAGCAAATTTCTTGGACGGAACCTTGAGACGCAAGTTCCTAGACGACAACCACACCAGATCCCCGACCATAAACAGGGGGTTAGCAGAACGTTTTCTATCAGCCTGAGTTTTTTGTACGCTCTGAGACGCCTCTAGGTTCTTCTGAACCTGGGCCCAGACTGTGCACAGTTCCCGATGAACGACCTCTACCTCGGGATTGTTGGAACTACCAGGTGAAACGGAGGAGAACCGTGGATTAAACCCAAAATTACAGAAAAAGGGAGAGACCCCTGACGAGTTACTGACCCGGTTATTAAGGGAAAATTCGGCGAGGGGAATGAATGAGACCCAATCATATTGACAGTCAGAGACAAAACACCTTAAGTATTGTTCTAGAGATTGATTAGTCCTCTCCGTTTGACCATTGGTTTCAGGATGGAAGGCAGAGGAGAAGGACAGATCAATCCCCAACTTCATACAGAAGGCTCTCCAAAACAATGAAACAAATTGTACCCCTCTGTCCGAAACAATATTGACAGGGACCCCATGGAGACGCAGGATGTGTTTGACAAACAAGGTAGCCAACGTCTTGGCGTTGGGTAGTTTCTTGAGGGGCACAAAGTGGCACATCTTACTGAAGCGGTCTACCACCACCCACACCACCGACTTGCCTTGGGATGGAGGCAAATCGGTGATAAAATCCATGGAGATCTGTGTCCAAGGTCTCTGGGGAATGGGCAACGAACGCAGTAAGCCCGCTGGTCGAGACCTGGGAGTCTTGGACCTAGCACAAACCTCACAAGCGGCGACGTAGGCCTTAACGTCTTTAGGCAACCCAGGCCACCAATAATTTCTGGTAATGAGGTGTTTGGTACCCAGGATGCCTGGATGACCAGATAGTGCGGAGTCATGATTTTCCCTAAGTACCCTTAGCCGGAACTGCAGGGGAACAAACAGCTTGTTCTCAGGAAGGTTCCCGGGAGCTGAACCTTGATCAGCAGCAATTTCAGAGACTAAATCAGAATCGATCGAGGAAATGATTATACCTGGAGGCAAAATACAAGCAGGATCTTCCTCCGAAGGAGGGCTGGCCATGAAGCTACGCGACAGTGCATCAGCCTTAATATTTTTAGACCCAGCCCTATAGGTAACCAAAAAATTTAATCTGGTAAAAAATAACGCCCATCGAGCTTGTCTCGGGTTTAGCCTCTGGGCAGATTCTAGGAAAACCAGATTCTTGTGGTCGGTAAGGACCGTTACCTGGTGTCTAGCCCCCTCCAGGAAGTGGCGCCACTCTTCAAATGCCCATTTAATGGCTAAGAGTTCGCGGTTGCCAATATCATAGTTACTCTCAGTTGGCGAAAACTTCCTGGAGAAGTAGGCACAGGGGCGGAGATGGGTGAGGGACCTGGTACCCTGGGACAAGACAGCCCCCACTCCCACCTCAGATGCGTCAACTTCCACGATAAATGGCTCCATTTGGTTGGGCTGAACCAGCACTGGGGCCGAGATAAAGCACTTCTTAAGGACCTCAAAAGCCTGGAAAGCCTCAGGAGGCCAGTGGAGGAGATCAGCACCTTTGCGAGTGAGGTCCGTAAGAGGCTTAGCGATGACCGAGAAGTTAGCAATAAATCTCCTGTAATAATTAGCGAACCCCAAAAAACACTGTAATGCCTTCAGGGAGGCAGGTTGGACCCATTCCGCCACAGCCTGAACCTTGGCGGGGTCCATGCGAAATTCATGAGGAGTGAGGATTTGACCCAAAAATGGTATCTCCTGTACCCCAAACACACATTTTTCGGTTTTGGCAAACAGTTTGTTTTCCCGAAGGACCTGGAGCACCTTCCTGACATGCTCAATGTGGGAGGACCAGTCCTTGGAAAACACCAGTATGTCATCAAGGTACACTACAAGAAATATCCCCAGGTAATTTCTCAAAATCTCATTTATAAAATTCTGGAAGACCGCAGGGGCATTACACAACCCAAAGGGCATGACGAGGTATTCGAAATGGCCTTCGGGCGTGTTAAACGCAGTCTTCCACTCATCCCCCTCTTTGATGTGAATGAGGTTATACGCCCCCCGTAGATCCAATTTAGAGAACCATTGGGCCCCCTGAACCTGATTAAAGAGATCAGGAATCAAAGGAAGGGGATACTGGTTCCTTACCGTGACCTTATTCAGGCTACGGTAGTCAATGCATGGCCTAAGACCACCATCCTTCTTCCCCACGAAGAAGAAGCCAGCACCTACCGGAGAAGAAGAGGGACGAATGTAACCCTTGGCCAGGGATTCCTGGATATACTCTCTCATGGCTTCACGTTCGGGACAAGAAAGATTAAATATCCTACCCTTAGGAAGCTTTGCTCCTGGTACCAATTCGATAGCGCAATCGTATTCTCTATGAGGAGGTAACACTTCGGAGGCCTCCCTAGAGAAAACATCAGCGAAGTCCTGAACAAACTCGGGTAGCGTATTCGCCTCCTCAGGGGGAGAAATAGAATTAACAGAAAAACATGACGTACAACATTCATTACCCCATTTGGTTAGCTCCCCAGTATTCCAGTCAAACGTGGGATTATGCAACTGCAACCAGGGAAGGCCTAGAACCAAATCGTACGATAATCCCTGCATCAACAGTACAGAGCATTGCTCCAAATGCATGGAGCCAACAAGGAGTTCAAAAACAGGGGTATGCTGTGTAAAATAACCATTACCAAGAGGAGTGGAGTCGATACCCACTACCGGGACAAGTTTAGGCAAATCAATCAGAGGCATAGCAAGAGACATAGCAAATTCCACAGACATAATATTAGTAGAGGACCCTGAATCCACGAAGGCACTGCCGGTAGCAGACCTACCACCAAAAGAGACCTGAAAGGGAAGCAAGATCTTAGTACGTTTCCTATTTACTGGAAATACCTGTGCGCCCAAGTGACCTCCCCGATGATCACTTAGGCGCGGAAGTTCTCTGGCTGCATTCTTACGCTTAGGACAGTTGTTCACTTGATGCTTGTCATCCCCACAGTAGAAGCAGAGACCATTCTTCCTGCGGAATTCTCTACGTTGTTGGGGGGACACGGAGGCCCCGAGTTGCATAGGTATCTCTGAGTCTTTCCTGGAGGAACGAAGCAACGGAACTTCGGGAGGCATCATGGGGGAGTCGGAGGAGAAAACACATAAACGTTCATGTTGTCGTTCCCTGAGACGTCGGTCAAGTCGTACCGCTAAAGCCATAGCCTGGTCTAGGGAGTCAGAAGAGGGATAGCTAACTAGCAGGTCTTTCAGGGCATTCGACAGACCCAACCTAAACTGGCACCTTAAGGCAGGGTCATTCCACCGAGAAGCTACGCACCACTTCCTAAAGTCAGAGCAATACTCCTCAACAGGTCTCTTACCCTGACGTAAGGTCACCAGCTGACTCTCGGCAAAGGCAGTCCTGTCAGTCTCGTCATAAATAAGTCCGAGAGCAGAAAAGAAACAATCAACGGAGGAAAGTTCAGTGGCGTCAGGAGCCAAGGAGAAGGCCCACTCTTGGGGCCCTTCCTGGAGCCGGGAAATAATTATACCCACCCGCTGGCTCTCAGAACCTGAGGAATGAGGCTTTAAACGAAAGTAAAGCCTACAACTCTCCCGAAAGGAGAGAAAAGCCCTCCGGTCCCCTGAGAACCGGTCGGGCAACTTGAGGTGGGGTTCAAGAGGTGCGGTGAGGGGAACTACCAAGCTAGCATCAGGCTGGTTGACCCTCTGAGCCAGGGCCTGGACCTGTAGGGAGAGACCCTGCATTTGCTGAGCCAGGGTCTCACGGGGGTCCATAGTGGTGTCAGGGACCAGGGTAGACTAGGTATGGGCTTGTTATTATGTAATGACCGGGGGGTAGGGAAACGGACAAGTGAGCCCTAATCTACCCGCCACTCTGTCCCTGCCTACTTGCAACGACCCGCCCTAGGCGACGGGGTACAACTGGGCGGCGGTCCCTGCACTCAGTAAGTGCACGACAAACACGACAAACATACAAGGGAATACAAGCAAGGGAAAGGGGCAGTTGCCCACGGCAACACCGTGAGCAACCAGAGTGGTGAACGAGCCGAGTCAAGCCAGGAGTGTGCGAGGTACCAAACGAAGAGCAGAAGAGTAGTCAGTAAGCCAGGGTCTGTATGGAGCAGGAACAAAATAGAAGGAGCTGTAGCTGGGCCAGGAAACCACACGAAAAAGAATAACAAGCAAGGAGGAACAGGAAATGCAGGTATAAATAGACAGAGGGCGGGAGCTAGCTGAGTCTGGCCAGGCTGCGATAGGCTCTCCCACTCCTAAGCCTGCCAGCCTGAGTGGTGGAAGCTGGAGTCAGTCTCAGGGATGTAGATTCAGGTGCTGACTGATTAATTAAGGGAGTTAACCCCGAAGCTGTGCCTGGCAGATCCTTTACAATTGCAGCCAGAGAACTTCCGCGTCTAAGTGATCATCGGGGAGGTCACTTGGGCGCACAGGTATTTCCCGTAAATATGAAACGTACTAAGATCTTGCTTCCCTTTCAGGTCTCTTTTGGTGGTAGGTCTGCTACCGGCAGTGCCTTCGTGGATTCAGGGTCCTCTACTAATATCATGTCTGTGGAATATGTCCCTTGCTATGCCTCTGATTGATTTGCCTAAACCTGTCCCGGTAGTGGGTATCGACTCCACTCCTCTTGCTAATGGTTATTTTACACAGCATACTCCTGTTTTTGAACTCCTTGTTGGCTCCATGCATTTGGAGCAATGCTCTGTACTGTTGATGCAGGGATTATCGTACGATTTGGTTCTAGGTCTTCCCTGGATGCAGTTGCATAATCCCACGTTTGACTGGAATACTGGGGAGCTAACCAAATGGGGTAATGAATGTTGTACGTCATGTTTTTCTGTTAATTCTATTTCTCCCCCTAAGGAGGCGAATACGCTACCCGAGTTTGTTCAGGACTTCGCTGATGTTTTCTCTAGGGAGGCCTCCGAAGTGTTACCTCCTCATAGAGAATACGATTGCGCTATCGAATTGGTACCAGGAGCTAAGCTTCCTAAGGGTAGGATATTTAATCTTTCTTGTCCCGAACGTGAAGCTATGAGAGTGTATATCCAGGAATCCCTGGCCAAGGGTTACATTCGTCCCTCTTCTTCTCCGGTAGGTGCTGGCTTCTTCTTCGTGGGGAAGAAGGATGGTGGTCTTAGGCCATGCATTGACTACCGTAACCTGAATAAGGTCACGGTAAGGAACCAGTATCCCCTTCCTTTGATTCCTGATCTCTTTAATCAGGTTCAGGGGGCCCAATGGTTTTCTAAATTGGATCTACGGGGGGGCGTATAACCTTATTCGCATCAAAGAGGGGGATGAGTGGAAGACTGCGTTTAACACGCCAGAAGGCCATTTAGAATACCTCGTCATGCCCTTTGGGTTGTGTAATGCCCCTGCGGTCTTCCAGAATTTCATAAATGAGATTTTGAGAAATTACCTGGGGATTTTTCTGGTAGTGTACCTTGATGACATACTGGTGTTTTACAAGGACTGGTCCTCCCACATTGAGCATGTCAGGAAGGTGCTCCAGGTCCTTCGGGAAAACAAACTGTTTGCCAAAACCGAAAAATGTGTGTTTGGGGTACAGGAGATTCCATTTTTGGGTCAAATCCTCACTCCTCATGAATTCCGCATGGACCCCGCCAAGGTTCAGGCTGTGGCGGAATGGGTCCAACCTGCCTCCCTGAAGGCGTTACAGTGTTTTTTGGGGTTCGCTAATTATTACAGGAGATTTATTGCTAACTTCTCGGTCATCGCTAAGCCCCTTACGGACCTCACTCGCAAAGGTGCTGATCTCCTCCACTGGCCTCCTGAGGCTGTCCAGGCTTTTGAGGTCCTTAAGAAGTGCTTTGTCTCGGCCCCGGTGCTGGTTCAGCCCAACCAAATGGAGCCATTTATCGTGGAAGTTGACGCATCTGAGGTGGGAGTGGGGGCTGTCTTGTCCCAGGGTACCAGGTCCCTCACCCATCTCCGCCCCTGTGCCTACTTCTCCAAGAAGTTTTCGCAAACTGAAAGTAACTATGATATTGGCAACCGCGAACTCTTAGCCATTAAATGGGCATTTGAAGAGTGGCGCCACTTCCTGGAGGGGGCTAGGCACCAGGTAACGGTCCTTACCGACCACAAGAATCTGGTTTTCCTAGAATCTGCCCGGAGGCTAAACCCGAGACAAGCTCGATGGGCGTTATTTTTTACCAGATTCAATTTTTTGGTTACCTATAGGGCTGGGTCTAAAAATATTAAGGCTGATGCACTGTCGCGTAGCTTCATGGCCAGCCCTCCTTCGGAGGAAGATCCTGCTTGTATTTTGCCTCCAGGTATAATCATTTCCTCGATCGATTCTGATTTAGTCTCTGATATTGCTGCTGATCAAGGTGCAGCTCCCGGGAACCTTCCTGAGAACAAGCTGTTTGTTCCCCTGCAATTCCGGCTAAGGGTACTTAGGCAAAATCATGACTCCGCACTATCTGGCCATCCAGGCATCCTGGGAACCAAACACCTCATTTCCAGAAATTATTGGTGGCCTGGGTTGCCTAAAGACGTTAAGGCCTACGTCGCCGCTTGTGAGGTTTGTGCTAGGTCCAAGACTCCCAGGTCCCGACCAGCGGGCTTACTGCGTTCGTTGCCCATTCCCCAGAGACCTTGGACACATATCTCCATGGATTTTATCACCGATTTGCCTCCATCCCAAGGCAAGTCGGTGGTGTGGGTGGTGGTGGACCGCTTCAGTAAGATGTGCCACTTTGTGCCCCTCAAGAAACTACCCAACGCCAAAACATTGGCTACCTTGTTTGTCAAACACATCCTGCGTCTCCATGGGGTCCCTGTCAATATTGTTTCGGACAGAGGGGTACAATTTGTTTCATTGTTTTGGAGAGCCTTCTGTATGAAGTTGGGGATTGATCTGTCCTTCTCCTCTGCCTTCCATCCTGAAACCAATGGCCAAACGGAGAGGACTAATCAATCTCTAGAACAATACTTAAGGTGTTTTGTCTCTGACTGTCAATTTGATTGGGTCTCTTTCATTCCCCTCGCCGAATTTTCCCTTAATAACCGGGTCAGTAACTCGTCAGGGGTCTCTCCTTTTTTTTGTAATTTTGGGTTTAATCCACGGTTCTCCTCCGTTTCACCTGGTAGTTCCAACAAACCCGAGGTAGAGGTCGTTCATCGGGAACTGTGCACAGTCTGGGCCCAGGTTCAGAAAAACCTAGAGGTGTCCCAGAGCGTACAAAAAACTCAGGCTGATAAAAAACGTTCTGATAACCCCCTGTTTATGGTCGGGGATCTGGTGTGGTTGTCGTCTAGGAACTTGCGTCTCAAGGTTCCGTCCAAGAAGTTTGCTCCCCGGTTTATTGGGCCATATAAGGTCATTGAGGTCCTCAATCCTGTCTCCTTCCGGCTGGAGTTACCCCCGTCTTTTCGGATACACGACGTGTTTCATGCCTCCATCCTCAAACGCTGCTCCCCGTCCTTGGCTCCCTCGAGGAGACCTCCTGTTCCCATCCTCACCCCTGAGGGGGTGTAATTCGAGGTGGCCAGGATTGTGGACAGCAAGATGGTCCAAGGCTCCCTCCAGTACCTGGTCCATTGGAGAGGATACGGGCCCGAGGAGAGGACTTGGGTACCCGCCCGGGATGTTCACGCTGGGGTATTGGTCAGGAGGTTCCACCTGCGTTTCCCCAGTAAGCCAGGTCCACTTAGAAAGGGTCCGGTGGCCCCTCATAAAAGGGGGGGGGTACTGTAAAGGATCTGCCAGGCACAGCTTCGGGGTTAACTCCCAGAACTAATCAGTCAGCACCTGAGAATACATCCCTGAGACTGACTCCTGCTTCCACCATTCAGGCTGGCAGGCTTAGGAGTGGGAGAGCCTATCGTAACCTGGCCAGACTCAGCTAGCTCCCGCCCTCGGTCTATTTAAGCCTGCACTTCCTGTCCCTCGGTGCTTGTGGTTCTTTCCTTGTGGTTTCCTGGCCCAGCTACAGCTCCTGCTATTTTTGATCCTGCTCCATACAGACCCTGGCTTACCGACTACTCTTCTGCTTTTCGTTTTGTACCTCGAACACTCCTGGCTTGACTCGGCTTGTTCACCACTCTGGTTGCTCACGGTGTTGCCGTGGGCAACGGCCCCTTTTCCTTGCTTGTGTTCCTTTGTATGTTTGTCGTGTTTGTCGTGCACTTACTGAGCACAGGGACCGCCGCCCAGTTGTACCCCGTCGCCTAGGGCGGGTCGTTGCAAGTAGGCAGGGACAGAGTGGCGGGTAGATTAGGGCTCACTTGTCCGTCTCCCTACCCCCTGCCATTACACATCTATCTATCTATCTATCTATCTATCTATCTATCTATCTATCTATCTATCTATCTATCTATCTATCTATCTATCTATCTATCTATCTATCTCATATCTATCTATCTATCTATCTATCTATCTATCTATCTATCTATCTATCTATCTATCTATCTATCTATCTATCTATCTATCTATCATCTATCTCATATCTATCTATCTATCTATCTATCTATCTATCTATCTATCTATCTATCTATCTATCTATCTATCTATCTATCTATCTATCTATCTAACTATCTATCATCTATCTATCTATCTATCTATCTATCTATCTATCTATCTATCTATCTATCTATCTATCTCTATCTATCGACATAAATATACATATGGACAGAGAGATAGATAGATAGAGAGATAGATAGATAGATAGATAGATAGATAGATAGATAGATAGATAGATAGATAGATAGATAGATATGAGATAGATAAATAGTTAGATATATAGATAGATAGATAGATAGATAGATAGATAGATAGATAGATAGATAGATAGATAGATAGATAGATAGATAGATAGATAGATAGATAGATATGAGATAGATAGATAGATAGATAGATATGAGATAGATAGATAGATAGATAGATAGATAGATAGATAGATAGATAGATAGATAGATATGAGATAGATGGATAGATAGATATGAGATAGATAGATAGATAGATAGATAGATAGATAGATAGATAGATAGATAGATAGATAGATATGAGATAGATAGATAGATAGATATGAGATAGATAGATAGATAGATAGATAGATAGATAGATAGATATGAGATAGATAGATAAATAGATAGATAGATAGATAGATAGATATGAGATAGATAGATAGATAGATAGATATGTGATAGATAGATAGATAGATAGATAGATAGATAGATAGATAGATAGATAGATAGATAGATAGGTTCCCAAGGAGTAAGCAGCACTGAACATGAGCTCCTGAGTCTACATCAATATATACCTTGTAATGAGCAAACTGTAAGGCATAACCTGGATAATACAGACTCCATGGAAGACAGTAGGAAGCAGGACTAAAAGTTCTTCATGAAAAATAAGAAATGTAAAGATTTGAAAGAAAAAACAAGAATTTTGCTTAGAGGACAGACTGCAGCAGAGAACATCAAGTCTGACCGAGTCCAGAGAACTGAGCATCCAAAAGGTAAGAACTTCCTGCAACACCAACACAATCCTACTAGAGAGAAAACACCATAGATATAAGGATTTATCTAAAAATGGAAAATCACAACTTAGAACAAGAAATGCAGAATAAAGTAAATGTCCATAAGACGGAGTTTGGGATAGAAGATTCAGACAACAGGGGGTCAGGCACCTTGGAGATCACATACTCCGAAGAGCAGAGGAGCATTCAAGCGAGGAAAGCAGTAAAACATGCCACAATCAGACACAATCCAGAGACACTTTTTGCTGACTTTACCTCTAAAGAAGAAGTCAAGAGGAAAACAAATGTATTATTCTACACTGAGCACCGCTCCGCCTGGCACACAGCCCTGTGCCAGCACTATAAGGACATATCAAAGTGTGGCATCAATAAGGGCCGACAGATCAGAATAAAAGACCCAGGAAATGATGGGAGTATTACACTTACCATAAGTCTATACAATAACGGCACCGTTCTCATACAAGGCAATGAGGACAAGCTAGAGGAATTCCAAGAAATCTTTCATCATATTAAAGACCAGGCCCAAACTTACAAAGAACAACAAACTCCAGCAACCCAGACCAGAGATGGACATACAGAGACAATCTCCAGCGACACCCCCGCTGCCCCATGTCCCAATGTCCCACACCCCTCACCCGACACCCTCAGAGACTGTTTATCTCAATTAGAAAGAGACTTTGTACAATTCAAAGAAGAACTTCAAAGAAATCTCGGTGACAAAAACACAAATGACCAAGTAATTAAAGAGATAAACAAACTGAAGTGTGAACATGCATCAGCTCTGCAGGAAATACAATGTACACTCCGAGAGCTGCAACAAGAAAATACAAAGCTCAGATTAGAGATAGACAATCTAAAACCACAAACACAAAGTCTAGGAGCAAGGGAGAGCGCTGACATAAGGACTGCCAATGACCAGGGCGCTAGTACATCAAATCACCCAAACCCAATAAATATTCCTGAAATTAATGAAAACAAACTAGGAGAAAACAGAGCGATACAAGTGGGTACAAAGCCGACCGCCAACCAATCCTCCAGCACAGAACCACAGCAGCACCACATAACACCACCAAGCAGGACCCAGGACACAAGCATCAGACAAGCCACCCGCAAGTCACAATGTCCTGATACTGTCCTAATAATTGACTCAAATGGCAAATACCTTAATTCACGGCGACTCTTCCCAGGAAAAAGGGTCAGTAAAATTCACTGTGCAACTATCCAACAAGTCACATCAGTCATCAATAACCCACATTTTACCAATCCAAACCATCTCATTATACACACGGGTACAAACAACCTCCAAGACCAGCAACAGCAGATTGCAGAACAACTGACCCAACTAGCAAAGACGGCACAACAAAAGTTCCCTGACAGTAAAATAATTATATCATCCGTGCTCCCAAGAAAAGATGTACCCAACGAGATCACCCAGGCCATCAACACAGAGCTGGCAGCGAACATCAGCTCAATGTCAAACATCAGCCTGGCACAACACCCCTCCATAGAGCAGCACCACCTGTATGATGACAAACACCTCAACAAACGAGGGGTCAGCCTTCTGGCCAAAGAACTGAAAGACATTGTGCTGAACAGACCCCCCAGACCTGGACCCCACACCAGCCAAAGCCAAAACATGGAGACATCACTAACAATGAAAAGACCTCAAACTCCACACACCTCACTACACCCAGGAGAAAAACCCCTTTACCCAAGGTCAGACCAACAGAGGCAAAAGCCATGGAGAAAACCCCCTGCCTCACACAGAGACACGCAGAGCAGAGACATGGAGGAAACCCCCTGCCTCACACAGAGACACACAGAGCAGAGACATGGAGGAAACCCCCTGCCTCACACAGAGACACACAGAGCAGAGACATGGAGGAAACCCCCTGCCTCACACAGAGACACGCAGAGCAGAGACATGGAGGAACCCCCCTGCCTCACACAGAGACACGCAGAGCAGAGACATGGAGGAAACACCCTGCCTCACACAGAGACACGCAGAGCAGAGACATGGAGGAAACCCCCTGCCTCACACAGAGACACGCAGAGCAGAGACATGGAGATGCTAAAGACCCTGCTCAGCACTCTATGTAAAAAACTAATGTGACTGTACAACACGAGAACATCTACAACACATCCAACAGTCACATCTCCAGCCCGTCCTACACAGCGCCGCTCATTACAAGGTATATGGACACACAATGACGTCCTTTATAATCAGCAGCTGGAATATTCAAGGCCTCAACGCCTCAGCCTTTGGATGCAAAATTAACGATCCAGACTTCATCCAAAGACTGAAAAATATCGATATACAAATCCTCCTGGAAACATGGACTAGGACAGAGAATGAGTCCCTGGTGCCCACTGGATACAGGGAAATCTCTGTCCCCGCCCTGAAAAATAAACACATCAAGCAGGGTCGGTGTTCAGGAGGAATATTAGTCTGGTACAAGGAGGAGCTCCATGAGCAGATCAAAGCCGTGAAGCGAGGAGACAGCCACATCTGGATAAGAATAGGCAGCTCCATCCTCACCTCTCAGTCTGACATGTATCTCTGCGCAACGTACATCGCACCGCCAGAGTCCCCGTACTCCAACCCAGACAGCTTTGAGATTATACAAAGGGAAGCCGCCCATTTCCAGACCCTGGGCAGCGTTCTCATCTACGGAGACCTCAATGCAAGAACGGGGAGAGATAAAGACTACCTGACCAATGATGGAAATATCTTCATCTTTGGAGCAGAGGCCGACTGTCATAACTCCCTACAGAAAGAGAGAAACAGCTATGACAGCACCGTCAACAAAAGCGGGAAAAAACTACTGAATCTATGTCGAAGCTTAGGACTCCACATACTGAATGGCCGCACCAAGGGAGACTCTTTAGGAAGGTATACACTAAACTCCCATGTAGGCAGCAGTGTAGTAGACTATGCCATCACGGACATGGACCCCGCAAACATTGGCGCACTCATAGTCACTCCACAAACGCACCTGTCAGATCACAACCAATTACTTCTATACATCAAATCCACAACCAAACCATCTGCACAAAAACCACATCAAACCGGCCTCTTCAACCTGCCCCCATCTTATAAATGGTCCAAAACGTCAACTATAAAATATAAAGAGACAATGAACAGACCAGAAGTGCAGGAGATGCTTCACAACCTCTACAACAAGGTGTATGAGACAAGCCCAGGAGGGGTCAATCAGGCCGTAAATGACCTCAATAATATATTCTATACCATGGCAGAGAAGTCTGACCTGAAAAGATGTGACTACAAGAGGCCACAAGAAATACATCCTAACGGTTGGTTTGACCGTGAGTGCAAAGAAGTACGGAAGACCCTAAGAAATGCCTCAAATAAGAAGCACCGAGACCCAAACAACACCGGTCTGAAGGAGGCCTACAGCAACATACAGAGGCAATACAAGACCATCCTCCGAAAGAAAAAACAAAGGCACATCTCCACCAAACTTACCCAACTCCAAGATGCCCTCCATGACAACTCGTTCTGGGAATTATGGAAACACATGGGCAAAAATTGCAAGAAAAACAACCTTCATATTCAAAATGGCAACATCTGGCTCCAATATTTCAGGGACCTCTACAAAGATATCCCGAAAGAAGAACAAAGCCAAGAACAAAAACAAATAATATCAAAATTGAAGGCGATGGAGGAAACACTTAAAGATTCTCAAAACCCCCTGGATACACCAATAACACTGCAAGAAGTAACAGAGAGAACCTCAGACATAAGGTGTAAAAAATCCAGCGGCCTAGACAGAATCTCACCAGAAATGATAAAACACAGCCCGCCAGAAATACAGGCCGCAATAGTCAAACTATTTAATATAGTGCTGAGTGCCGGCTACTTCCCGCAAATCTGGAACCAAGGCCTTATAACACCAATCCACAAGAGTGGGGACAGGTACGACCCGGCCAACTACCGAGGGATATGTGTCAGCAGCAACCTGGGGAAACTGTTCAGCAGCATCCTGAATAAGAGAATCCTCAGCTTCCTCTCCCAGCACAATGTCCTCCACCAAAGCCAAGCTGGGTTCATGCCAAACCACCGCACCACTGACCACATCTACACCCTGCGCAGCCTCATCAAGAGCCACGTCCACAATACAAAGCATGGGAAGATTTACGCCTGTTTTGTGGACTTTAAGAAGGCCTTTGACTCAGTGTGGCACCCGGGCCTATTCCTGAAACTGCTGGAGAGCGGAATAGGAGGTAAAACCTATGACGTCATCAGAAGCTCCTACACAGAGAACAGATGCAGCGTGAAGGTGAACGGGAGAAGAACGGCTGATTTCCAGCAGAGCCGAGGAGTCAGACAAGGCTGCAGCCTCAGTCCAACGCTCTTCAACATCTACATCAATGAACTGGCCACAGCTCTGGAATCCTCCTCAGCACCAGGTCTCGCCCTCCATGACACCCAGGTGAAATTCCTGCTGTATGCAGATGACCTTCTGTTACTATCACCAACCGAGAAAGGTCTCCAAGACAACCTGCAAATCCTAGAAAAATTCAGCTCCACGTGGGCACTACCCATCAATGCCAAGAAAACCAACATCATGGTGTTCCAGAAGAGAAACTCAAAATCCCCCAGGCACCCGACCTTCACACTAAATAACGCCACAATCACAGCGACCGACAGGTACACTTACCTGGGCCTAGAAATCAACCAATCAGGAAGCTTTAAACAAGCCATAGAGATTCTGAAAGACAAGGCGTGCAAAACCTTCTATGCCATCAGACGAAAACTCTATCATCTCAAACCACCAGTGACGGTCTGGCTGAAAATCTTTGACTCCATCATCTCCCCAATCCTCCTGTATGCCAGTGAAATCTGGGGTCCGGACACATACCCAGACTGGTCAAGGTGGGATTCCAGCCCAACAGAAATCTTCCACCTAGAATTCTGCAAACACCTTCTCCAAGTCCATCGGAGCACCTCAAATAGTGCCTGTCGGGCAGAACTGGGCAGATTCCCACTACACCTCACAATCCAGAAGAGGGCGCTATCATTCTGGGCCCATCTACACAGCAGCAGGCAAAGTTCCTATCACCATAAAGCCCTGTTACACCAAGGGGTCCCAGGTAAACCAGGCCCCCCAGAACATCTCACCCTGACCCGGCCTGAAGAAAATGTCACCCAGCGCGGCCTCACAAAAGCCGAAATCAAGAAGACAATAAACAAAGGCCAAGAGGAATATATCAGTGACTGGAGGAACGACATAAAGACATCCCAGAAACTGACAATATACCGGAGTCTACAGCGGGAATATAAACTGGCGCCATATCTGGAGAAACTGCCAAACCACAGAGACAGACAGATCCTGAGCCGCTACAGACTGAGCGCCCACAACCTGCTCATCGAATCCGGGCGCCACAGACAGACCTACAAGCCCAGGGAGAGCCGACTGTGCCAACAGTGCGACCAGGAGGCCGTGGAGGATGAGGCCCACTTCCTGCTACACTGCTCCAAATACTCAGCAGTAAGGGACACTCACTTCAGGAGACTCTCTGATCTCTTACCGGACTTCAGCTCCATGGAAGAGGAAGAGAAACTCTACATCCTGCTGGGTGAAGAGGAAACCACAGTGGGCACAGCGGCACAATATGTCACTGCATGCCATAAACTGAGAGAGACATGATATGCCATGGACTTGTATAACCCCGACCCTAGATATGTCCCTATCCCCAAGCCCTCAGTCCCTATCCCTCATTCCCTTACTTCTTACTTGCTTTGGCAATGCTAATATGTATTTGGTCCTGCCAATAAAGCTTCTTTGAATTGAATTGAATTGAATTGAATTGAATTGATATGAGATAGATAGATAGATAGATAGATAGATATGAGATAGATAGATAGATAGATATACATAGATATGAGATAGATAGATAGATAGATAGATAGATAGATAGATAGATAGATAGATATGAGATAGATGGATAGATAGATAGATATGAGATAGATAGATGATAGATAGATAGATAGATAGATAGATAGATAGATAGATAGATAGATAGATAGATAGATAGATAGATATGAGATAGATAGATAGATAGATAGATAGATAGATAGATAGATAGATAGATAGATAGATAGATAGATAGATAGATAGATATGAGATAGACAGATAGATAGATAGATGATAGATAGATATGAGATAGATAGATAGATAGATATGAGATAGATAGATAGATAGATAGATAGATAGATAGATAGATAGATAGATAGATAGATAGATAGATAGATAGATAGATAGATAGATAGATAGATAGATAGATATGTGATAGATAGATAGATAGATAGATAGATAGATAGATAGATAGATAGATAGATAGATAGATAGATAGGAGATAGATAGATAGATAGATAGATAGATAGATAGATAGATAGATATGAGATAGATAGATAGATAGATAGATATGAGATAGATAGATAGATAGATAGATAGATAGATAGATAGATAGATAGATAGATAGATAGATAGATAGATAGATAGATAGATAGATAGAAAGATAGATAGATAGATATGTGATAGATAGATAGATAGATAGATAGATAGATAGATAGATAGATAGATAGATAGATAGATAGATAGATAGATATGAGATAGATAGATAGATAGATAGATAGATAGATAGATAGATAGATAGATAGATAGATAGATAGATAGATAGATAGATAGATATGAGATAGATAAATAGATAGATAGATAGATAGATAGATAGATAGATAGATAGATATGAGATAGATAGATAGATAGATAGATAGATAGATAGATAGATAGATAGATAGATATGAGATAGATAGATAGATAGATAGATAGATAGATAGATAGATAGATAGATAGATAGATAGATAGATAGATAGATAGATAGATAGATATGAGATAGATAGATAGATAGATAGATAGATAGATAGATAGATAGATAGATAGATGATAGATAGATAGATAGATAGATAGATAGATAGATAGATAGATAGATAGATAGATAGATAGATAGATAGATAGATAGATAGATAGATAGATATGAGATAGATAGATAGATAGATAGATAGATAGATAGATAGATAGATAGATAGATAGATAGATAGATAGATAGATAGATAGATAGATAGATAGATAGATAGATATGAGATAGATAGATAGATAGATAGATAGATAGATATGAGATAGATAGATAGATAGATAGATAGATAGATAGATAGATAGATAGATAGATAGATAGATAGATAGATAGATAGATAGATAGATAGATAGATATGAGATAGATAGATAGATAGATAGATAGATAGATAGATAGATAGATAGATAGATAGATAGATAGATAGATAGATAGATAGATAGATAGATATGAGATAGATAGATAGATAGATAGATAGATATGAGATAGATAGATAGATAGATAGATAGATAGATAGATAGATAGATAGATAGATAGATAGATAGATAGATAGATAGATAGATAGATAGATAGATAGATAGATAGATAGATATGAGATAGATAGATAGATAGATATGAGATATATAGATAAAATGAATGCATATAGACTTATAAAAGCTTCAGAGGAAATATCTGGCCCACGAGCTTCTTTCCAGCTGATCGCCGGGGGTTATAGGAGCCGGAACCGGACTCTTGTTGAGAGAATCCCTTGAAATAAACTTACCAATTTTGGTTACTTCGAGGACTGAGATACACTCACGAGTGGCCGATGGGCATTGCTGTTCCACTCCTTTACAGGACTTTGTGTCTTCCCCCGCACACTGTACACATGATATAGTAGAACCTAAGACAGATCAATGATTCATACAGCTGAGAATAGCCAAAAAAAGAACAATATCAGATATTCATGTGTAATACCTAAAACGGGAAAGGGAAAAATGTCAAACTCATTAAGAGACTCATTGGGGAAGGTTTACTGAGTCTGGCGTTTCATACGGCAATCTTAACCCAGACTTTGCTGGAGTAAAATGCGCTATATTTCATTTAAGGTCGCATGCCTCTTAATATATTTCACGTATTTTTGGCTGTCTCTGCGGCAGACGTTGAAATGTACACCTGCGATGAACAGGGGTAGATTTGTACGATAATTTACACCAGTATAAGAAATCTTTCGATGCATTTCTTGGCTAAAACCACAAATTTAAGCGCTTATATGGCATGAAAAATTTGCGACTTTTTAATGCCACAAAGGTAGCGTAAAGCCATTAACAAATTTCCTCCATTGAGAGGCATTTAAAGTTATTTTGTCCATAGGGGGCAGTATTATGGTAGTGAGTACCAGTTCAGTTTAAATATTCTTGTTAGTGACCACTTTTATGACCAGGAAATGAACGCAGAACAGTTGTCACTTCCCTTCCCACTATGATTATGGCAGCTTATACAAAGTGCATTATACTCCAGGGGGCGACAAAGAGCTCAATAGAAAACTCCACCCACAGAATATGAAATCTGTGCTTCAGCCTGAGACATGATGGGAGGGATGTAGGAATTCATTAAAATCCAAAAAGTTTATGAAAACATCTTCCCTTATGTATAGGAATGAAGAGTAAAAAAATAAAAACGCTATAGGCCAAATATAATTTCTTATTAGGGTATAAAGTATGTAAACCTCAGTGGTTAAACCTTCTTTGATCCTGCTCCGGCTACAAAGGGGATCAACTTTTAATTTGACCGTAAAAAGTTGGACAACACCTAACCATTCACCTTACAAATCGGCAATTGGATGGATCTTCGACTCCATAGCCGCTTCTACTCAACTATCTGAGGTCACAATCTCGTCAACTTATTGTCCTTCCCACCAAAACGATTCAAATGTTACCTTTCATATATAAAGGGCTTTGGTCACTTTAAATAAGTCATCTAAAAAAATTCCCTCATAGAGGTGAGCATTTGCACCCAATAAATGTCCTCCCCAACCCCAGGCAGAAGGGCTCATGTGATAACACATAGACTTGTTTGACTCACTTTCCGGGATGTGCCTTCTTGATGCTCCTAGTTGGTTGGGAGGACTCATTGGGATGGTTTTGGGGGCTATTTACACCTGGTATAAAATAGAATCCTGTCTCTTGATTGACACTTCCAGTGATGGAGGGCAATAACTCAGTATAAATGAATCCACTTGATGACTTATTATCTTGTATAAAATGATAATATTAATAAATAAAAATATATAGCTTTTAATAATAATAAAAATAAATAACAATAATAAATAAAAAAAATATTACTGCTATAAATAATATAATAATTATAATAATTAAAAATAGATAACTGCTCCAAATATTATAACAATAAAATAAATAACAATAACAAATAAAAATATATCACTGCTATAAATAATATAATAATAATTATAATAATTAAAAATACCCAAATGTTCTAAATATTATAACAATAAAAACAAATAACAATAATAAATAATAAAAAATATTACTGCTATAAATAATATAATAATTATAATAATGACAAATACACGACTGCTCTAAATATTATAACAATAAAATAAATAACAATAACAAATAAAAATATATCACTGCTATAAATAATATAATAAGAATAATGATAAATAAATAAAACATTGTTAGAATTAAACATCTAATATAACCATCACTTTTAAAATTAAAATAATAAAACAATTTAAAAAAAAATTTTTTTCTTGTTATCTGTGTTATTTTATATGCAATTTTTGCTGAATATTTTATTTATTTACAAAAAAAATAAAATAACACTAGAAATGCGTCTTGGAATATTGAGGTCACTTGAGTCTGTTATGGTCTTGTCTGGTTACCCACCTGTAGCTGTGATCGCTGATAAGATGCAGACGAGCAGGAGACATGAGCTTTTCATGACTTTGATTTTCCTTGAGGATGCTATGAAAACAAGTAGTTTACTGTGCAGCCTGTGTTGGGATTTACTTTATAACAGGGCGTTGGCTTCATAAGATTATGCCATCAAAAACAGAGAGGGGAGGGGATAAATAAAATGGAAATGGCTAAGAGCTCCTGGCAGAACAGTAAAAGCTTCAGCATTACATCAGACATGATTGAACTATCAGGGAATGGGATGTGTGGCCAATGTGAGCAGCAGAAATACCAGCAACAGTTGGATTATAATGTTATTATGGGTAAGGGATAACCAGCCGCGACAACACAACGGATAATATTAACCTGGATATTATAATATTTTACATCTGTGTTCGTTTTAAGCATAGAAAGACTTAATAATAATAATAAATTACAATATAATATCAGGCAAACATATGTAATATTATATATATACTGAATCGATACATCTACACTATGTAAATACATTGTATTACTTATCTTGTTACAACTTGTATTATACTCCAGAGCTGCACCTACTATTCTGCAGACTTCAGAGCTGAAATCTTGAAGTATTCCCTGCTTGTTCCGAGTCTGCAGCACAGAGCTTGTTCTGATGATTTGGATTCTGGGAAGTATCATCCTTACACCAGGCACTGCAAAGAAATCTGTTGGAAAAGAAAAACTTTCCGCCGCATTATAGGAGATTAGATAAGGATTTAAGGGGTGTCTGATGACAAATTTGCTGACTGTTTTCAAAAACAACTAGCAGAATAGTGAGTGTAGCTCTGGAGTATAATACAGGATGTAACTCAGGATCAGTACAGGATAAGTAATGTCATCTATGTACCCAGTGACTCCACCAGCAGAATAGTGAGTGCAGCTCTGGAGTATAATACAGGATGTAACTCAGGATCAGTGCAGGATAAGTAATGTATGTGCACAGTGACTCCACCAGCAGAATAGTGAGTGCAGCTCTGGAGTATAATACAGGATGTAACTCAGGATCAGTACAGGATAAGTAATGTAATGTATGTACACAGTGACTCCACCAGCAGAATAGTGAGTGCAGCTCTGGAGTATAATACAGGATGTAACTCAGGATCAGTACAGGATAAGTAATGTAATGTATGTACACAGTGACTCCACCAGCAGAATAGTGAGTGCACCTCTGGAGTATAATACGGGATGTAACTCAGGATCAGTACAGGGTAAGTAATGTAATGTATGTACACAGTGACTCCACCAGCAGAATAGTGAGTGCAGCTCTGGAGTATAATACAGGATGTAACTCAGGATCAGTACAGGGTAAGTAATGTAATGTATGTACACAGTGACTCCACCAGCAGAATAGCGTGTGCAGCTCTGGAGTATAATACAGGATGGAACTCAGGATCAATACAGGATAAGTAATGTAATGTATGTACACAGTGACTCCACCAGCAGAATAGTGAGTGCAGCTCTGGAGTATAATACAGGATGTAACTCAGGATCAGTACAGGATAAGTAATGTAATGTATGTACACAGTGACTCCACAAGCAGAATAGTGAGTGCAGCTCTGAAGTATAATACAGGATGTAACTCAGGATCAGTGCAGGATAAGTAATGTAATATATTAACAAAATGACTTTTATACAAATAATATATATGTGTGTGTGTGTGTGTGTATATATATATATATATATATATATATATATATATATATATGTTTATATATATATATATATATATATATATATACACACACACACACACACACACACACACACACACACACACACACACACACATCTATCTATCTATCTATCTATCTATCTATCTATCTATCTATCTATCTATCTATCTATCTATCTATCTATCTATCTATCGTAAAATGTAGTTGAGTTTGGTCTTTGATAACTTTGTGTATACAGAGTGAGTTCCAATGAATTACGGTATAGTATTGTTAATTCTAGACACTGGCTAAATACCTCAACAAGTAGTCACTGATTTGCGGCAGATGTTCTGGTGAAAATGTCAGTAAAGAATATGGCAGTAAATACAGATGTGTCAGTCAAAGCATATCCAGGGACAGTACCATGAAGAAGTATAAGGGATAATCCAAAGCAAAATATGAGTCAAGGTGAATATTAGGAGGTCGAGCTAGGAAGGTACGAGATGTAATCCAAAGGAGAAAGACGGAAGTGGTGGCCAGAACATGGGTATCAGATCATTTACAAACAATTCAATAGGAAGTAGCAGTTGGTGAAACTAACCTGAGGTCCAGGCAGTGTCTGGAGCGCCAGTGGGGGTTCATATTGACCACCTGTGGTGATGCCATTGGGCCATTTAGTTGCCATCACTAGTAGCCAGGAGCACAGCCATCGGCAGAGAAACAGGAGAGCGCCGCTGGCAGCAGGGTACCAATCATAGAATAAGAGTAACAATCTTGTGTTAATATTTGAAAGTTTCTTAAAGGGAAGGTGTCACGAAATTATTAGTTTTTTTTATATCTTATTGCTTTTAGTATGTCATTAAAATAATTTTTATTTATTTGTGTTTTTGTGTTGTACTTTTTTCTTTTTTCTTTCTCTTACTTCTCTATGGGGGCTGCCATTTTTTTTCATCTCTGTATGTGTCGATTAACGACACATAAAGAGATGGAATACGGCACATACATCCTCATAGAGAATGCGAACGGAAGCCGTTCCATTCACTATAGCGTACGCCGTCTGTGTGGGAAAGGCGCATGCGCCGCTCCCACACAGTCCAAAAGGAAGGTCTTCGGCAGAGCGACATCTGGCGCGAATTTTTATCTGGACCGGAAGCCGCGGCCGGACAGTAAGATGACTACTTCCGGTCGCGGCTTGCGTCCATATGTTCAGAAGCAAGGACTAGGAGCGGAGGGAGCGGAGGGATCGGAGGCAGCGGCAGCGACAGCGGCGACGGCAGAAGCAGGTAAGTTATGTTTGTGTGTGTATATGTTCGTGTTATACTGTGTGATTACCACTGTATCTAATCATCCTACACTGTGCATTCGCTCAAAAAATGGAGGCACACAGTGTAGGAGGTTTGAACATTCAACCCCCTTCTTTCTCCTGGCACTAGCCAGAATAAAGGAGGGGGGATTATGTGAGGACACTAGAGCGTGTGTGTCTTCTCTAATTTTGCAGCATAAAGCAATGAGGTTGCTTTACCACATGCCATAGCTGGAATTTTGGGAATTGCTCCCTCTAGTGACCAGCACATGGAAATGTTATAAATTAGAATCTAATTTATAATGTTTCCTGACTTGTGAAAAAATTAAAAAAATTAGAACAATGTGTAATCATTTATATACTAACAGTTTAACTAAAAAAAAATATATATATATTTTTTTCTAGCGACACATTCCCTTTAAGAACATTTTGTGTCATAGGGGCCACGCACCCAGTGGCAAATTTCTGTAGACTCAGCTTGGTATCTATGGTGGAAATTCATGAGTACTTATATTACATGAAACTATTACCTTGAAACTCATCTTTAACTGGTGAAAAACAAAAATCTCTAAAGCAGGTTGTTGCATCTGAAAAAAATGCATAAATTTGAGTCCGACAGGTGGCGCTTTGTTCCTGAAATGCAGCACCACCTAGAAGTAGAACATTAGCTCCATGCTGGCACATGCAGCGTTTTACAAAGACGTGTCGCTGAACCTTGTCACACTCTTACTAGACATCCATGTTGTGTTAGATCAGTCCAAAAACATTACCATTGCCACTCATATTGAGGAAATTATATTGTTTGGCAATCCCTGTCCAAGTCATATCTTATCATATCCCATTAACATCTATTAGACACATTATAAATGAAGCAAATATCAAGGCCAACAACAGATCAATGTAATGGACGTGTGCACAAAGCATCAGGGAGGTTGGACGAACATGAAAATAATGGAAAGTAAGTCGAAGTAACCTTGAAATAGCATTGCCTGCAAATCCCTGGACAGAGGCGGTTTAGGGTAGGGGGTCTCACTCCTCACAATCAGCTGTTATCTGCGCAGGGGACAACGTGGGCTTCTGCTTTATGATACAAGTGCCCAAGTGGATGATTAAAGGGTTATTCCTGGGATATGCCATTAATGTCTGACAGATGCGGGTCCCAGCTCTGGGACCGACACGTATCTCCAGAAACGGGGTCACCCAACCCTCGTCCCTCCGGCCGCCGCATTTAGTCGGAGATTGAATTGAGAGGCGGCTCTCCATTCTGTTTTATGGGAGTTACGGAAATAGCCGAATGCGTAGATGAAGAGCGCAAACATTCGAGCGGAAGGACGGGGATTGGTTCTGGAGATAAGTGCCAGTCCCAGAACTGGAACCTGCATCTATCAGTCATTTATAGAATATTTTATGGATATGTCATAAATTTCTAACATAGGAATAATTATGTTACCTCTTTTAGTTCTTTATGTTTACAATAGGTTATCAAAAGAAGATGGGTGAAGGGTGACATTTAATTGAGGGGGTGGTGCCTAGTGTTTCTGGGCTCCTATTGCAGACAGGCAGCAGAGGAGGGCTCATGCAGCAGCCAGTTGCCTTGCAGCCAGAAACAAGTCTGATCTGACATTTATATGGAGGAGAAGGAAATAGCTTATTTTTTTTAGGACACCTATAGAAGAATTCTTTATATATTTCTCATAGTTTTAGTGTTGTTGAGGACTATAAATGATGGCCAACTCCATGTAGACTGTGAGGCTACTGTGAGCAATCCTCTTTGATTAGGAGCATCACATTATAGACTGAAAGCGATAATAAGCAAGTGACCGATAATAATCTCTCAGCTAGTGCGAATTCTATAAGATGACAGTGATCCCGGTGTTCATGAAACTAATACTAAGCAGAACAGTGGTCACATTTCATAGACCCTTCAGTCAGCTCAGATCAGCGCAGTGATCCACAGATAATAAGCAAGTGACTGATTATGACTCCAGACAATCAGATTAGACTATTATTATAGAGTAAAGAATGAAAGCAGGGGAAACACAGACTTGGTGCAAATGTTGCCCTGGTCAGATTCATACGCTCAGGCCCAAAACTAACTACTAACCCATAGTTTTGCTGTCACTTGCTAATTATCTTTTATTCTCAAT